>NC_056728.1:1274923007-1274947696 GCF_019279795.1 Protopterus annectens
GTTTAGAGTATTCATTTATTTTACATTTGTTTACTAGGGTAGTGCACCTATCACAAGTAACCATTTTGCATATACTACTTGCATAACAAAATCCGTAATTTCATACATATCCAGCGCACAGTTGACTGTACCCTAGTTTGCACTACTAACTCCATAAATCAGCTTCCGACAGCCACACAGGCAGACTTTCATCTCCTAGAACAATGGTCATCAGACTCTGCTTTTTTGCTAAACTGCATCAAAAATAAATTTAATTTGATTGGCTTAGTGGATATCTCTATTTCATCTGTGAATAATACCCAAATCGGTCAGATTACACATGCAAAACTCATTGCAATAATTAACCACAAATTGAAATTTGTCAAATACATTGATTATTTACATTCAAAAAATTGCAGAAAGATAGGCAGGCTATATAAAACAAACCTCTATTAACCAAAGGCTCAGCTGTCCACAACATAAAATCCAGTAATATCCACACATCTTTATTCTCCGCTATATTACTTAATCTCCTCAGAAAAAAAAAATCTACACAAATTGGAACAAACTTCAAATAAAGTGTGCAGCTACTATGACTACCAAAATTAATTTATGCGGCACTGTGTAAAAAAATTGGATAGAATTATAAAATTCACCCACTCTTCAGTTCAAAACACCCACCCACAAAATATTACAAAACCTGACACATGCAAATCCATATTCAGTAGTATTGCGAGATACACTTCTAACAGACCACTTGGTCAGAAGACCACAGATTCTACAGGTATGTAAACCAAACGGTCATTATGGACAATCACACTATACCATTTGTGTTCTGAAAGAGTGGAGACAAAAATATCCGTTTAATCATTTAAAAATTCACCTTGCATCACAATGTGGCTGTGCTGCTGTTGCTAATCTCTTCCTGCTCCTGCCCTTCTGAACTATCTTGTGTGTAAATCTGCACCTCATTAACCTTTCTGTACATCTCTAAATCCATAACCTACTCCTAACTAGCTCTGTTCATCCTCTTGTAGAGGCCAATAAGCCTCTATGGCCACCTAGAATGGTATGCGTGTCTTAACAAGCTGTACTGTACCACACCTATTCACTTTTGCATTTAATATTACTGTTTTTAAACGTGAATCCCCCTCTGGCTGCTTTCACTTCCTTTTTCATCTTTCATTTTTCTTCCATTACATTTCTTCATCCTCTAAGACTGTAAAACATTCTTGATTCATGTGCTGCATAAACTGCCACGTTTTATTCTGTTGTAGCGCTGCGATTTGTTGTTTGGAATTCTTGAAATGTTACGTTACTCTGTTTGTCTACTTTCCTTAGTTTCTATCTTAATAGTGCTGTAATCCATTAACTGTTTTGTTTGTTACACTGTGTTTCATGGAGCTTTCTCTCTGGGACTTCTCTGAAAATTGGGTATAGTGGAGTCTGACTCTCCTGGTTAACAAATGAAAATAAATTCTGTTGCATTTAATTTAGCTTTTGATTTCCATTTCTAGTAATTACTTTTTTGGCAGCTAGCAGCATTGAAACTAGTAAGACCTTGCTATGTCTATGCAATTCAGATCTTGTATCTCAGCTCAAAAGAATCATTTCCTTAATTACAATCATTTGCTCGCCCAACATCTGTGGAAAAATGTTCTGACGTTTGTTCAGGGAATACAAAATACTTTTTCAAACACTTCCATGCAAAACTCTTTAACCTTTTGGACTTTGTTGCATACTTGGGAGCTAAACAGATGTTTTCCCAATGTTCCTTTGTATAATGCCTTTCAGTTCTCTTTTTCCTATCTTTTCTCACCTTGTCTGATTCTTGTCTTGCAGCATTTTCTATTTATTGGTATTTGTTTACCGGGATGGTCCACTGGACCAGAAGAGCCCATTTTCAGTAAAGGCCCGAGGAGAAAAGCTCCATAGCTCCATTTTCTAATGTGGATTTGCTTATCAGCAAAAATTGCAGACTATTTTTCCACATGAGGAGATAGAAATTAATGCAGAGGGGCATAGAGAGCTGAGAATGCTCACATGTGCAGGGAGAATCTGCAGAAAGACCCACGCTTAATTTCAGAGAGGGAAAGTGACCAGTGAGATCTTGTCTGTATAAGAAGCAAAAATATATCCTACACGTGCAATGTGGCAAAGGTAATCTAGACAACTGAAGTAACGTTACAGCAGAGGCTGTAAGCAACAAATTAAATCTATATAGGTAAAACTTGTTTCACATAGACTTGGCAAGCAAAGACACTCCCTTGGTTCAGCAAAAGAAGGATGGGGGCTACCTATCAAATAGGATAAACAACACAACCTGGAAACTTTATCCATCCACATTCAGCATGAGCTCTTCATTTGCACTTTAACAGGTCTGTACATTTTCATACACTCTAAAATCTCTTGACAGGTTCTGTGGGCAAGACTTGTTAAACTTTTATGGCACACGTCCAACTATCCAAAACTTGTTCTGTTATTTACTTTTCCTTTTTTACAAGGCACATAAATTCTCTAATTGAATCTAACATTAATTATATAATCAAATGTTAGCATAATTTAATAAAAAAACTTGTGTTTCTCAGATTCTACAAGAACAACTTCCAGGAAAAAGTTTTTAACTCGTACTGTAAATTGTTAACAAATCTAAAGCTCTTATTTATTTTTGGCTTGCCTTCTGGTCGATATGTACTTGTTCCATTTGTTGACTGTTAAATTTCATAGTCGTTCATAGGATGGCCTCAGTTTTAAGACATTCATTGCTTTGTCATCCCATTACATTGACTTGTTTTCCATTTTGTAATAGATTTCTTAGCTATGTTATTAGCAAATACCTTGTATCTTGGCTCATCTGTGTCTGCTGTCTAGCTCAGATGCATCATCTTCTCACTAATTTATTCCTTTCCCTCCAAATTTGTATCAAACAAAGCCTGGTTCAAGTCCCGTAGAGCTGTGTATGTCCAGGAAATGTATTTTTACATTCCCCATATTTCCTATCTTTCCTACCTCATGTTTCCAGTATTCTCCCTGCATGCCTGTGAACATTTCCTGGAGTCCACTTGGAGTATAGAATTGCTTATACAGGCAGTTCCAGGCAGATAGTCTGAACTTTATTTCATCGCATGGCTACGTGCCAAGTATATTGCAGTGCATTATTTCCCTGTTACCTGCCTTCCCAGAGTTCTTCATTATTTTTGCTTTAATCTCTCTAACAGACCCTTGTAATTATTTTGGCATGTCTTTTAAATGCCACCCATCAGTTTACTTGTATTTGCATGAATTGTCCTGTTCAAAGGAGGTTACTAGGCTAATGGCCCTAGGGCATTTATAAGCCTAGTAAAACCAAAACCACACAGGTAAGGAACAGGTGCATGGCCAAAATAAACAAAAATCCAGAAAACCAACGGCCAGCACTCAGAAATGAAATAAAGATTTTTATGCTGAACACAGAGAAAATGGCCAAGATGAGAGCAATTACAACATACTGGTTACAGCAATAAAGCCTTAAGTACAACAAAGCTGTAATTGCTGTCGTCTTGGCCATTTTCTATGTGTTGAAAAAAGGATTTATGCTGAAGTTTGAGTGCTGGCTGTTGGTTTTCTGGATTTCCCTTTATAAGCCTAGCCATGTTATACCCATGCCCCTAATTGACCTTGGTTAGATGGTCTTTATTCAGAGAGCAAGTATATTATCAGCACCGACTGCCCCGTCCATGAGGGACATAGGTACCATCCCCAAGGGTGAATTTACAATATTCCATGCAATTGTCTAGGTTGCGATTGAATAAGGTCATTGAAGAGCTCTACTTCATATGAATTGGGAATTTATTCCAGAGAAGCAGCAGTCTCTGGGAGATGCATTCTTCTCACCAACATTTTCTGCTAATGTCACAGGCCAGGTTGAGATCCCTAGACTGGGTGACTCTCTTCCCATTTGATTTGTGGATATGCAGCATTTCTATTAGTGCAGAGTCTTAGACTGCTATGTAGGCCAGGCACAAGTCTCCTTTCAGAAGCCTGTGAAATGGTGACAGAGCTTTCAGTCTTTCTCTGTAGGTCATGTTTTGGTGGGCCTGAATTTTCTTCATGTGAAACCTCTGTGGTGCCTCCAGCTGCTGCAGGTGTCTGGGGAGGTACATGCAAAAGGGAGTATCATACTCTGTGGTCTGAGGGTCGTGTACAGAGGAGTTTTTGAAGGCTTTCCTTGCCACTGTGGACACATGGTAATTGAAGTTTTGATTGCTATCAACTTGTGTTCCCAAATCTTGCACCTCTAGGTTTGAGCTTAAGGAGGTGCTGTCAATATTGTAATTTGCAGGGACTTCCTTATTGCCAAAGAGGATAATAAGGCAGGTTTTTTTTTATGTTTTAGTCCATGGCTTTGGCGAAAATCATTTGTCTGTTAGTGCCTTTTCTAATATGCTAACATCTTTTGGGGACTCTGTGACTGCGCCCAGTTTGCAATCATCAGCAAACTTGGTAAGCCAGAGGCCTTCTACTTTCACCTGGACTTCCGAGAAATAGGTTCCAAACAGTAGTGGGGCCACCACAGATCCTTGTGGTACACCACTGGTTGATAACTATACTACTTTGAGAGTATGCGTTCTGTTGAGCCATTTGGCTGGCTATGCATCTTGTGACGTGGGTTAATCCCCAACTGGTAGAGTTTCTCAATGATTCCAGAGTGGGGGATTGTGTCAAAACCCTTGGCTAAGTCAAAACAAGGCAGTATGTGCTCTTCTGCCTTCATCCAGAGCTTTGTTGACATTCTCGAAGCAGCCCACCAGGTTCAGTAAGCATGATCTACCCTTAATGAAGCCAAACTGGGTCAGGTGAAAAGTTTGAAGATCACTTATGTCCTTGTTGACAAGGTCCATGAAGATGCTTTCCATGTCGTAGCAGCTAAGGTTGTTTAGGCTTATGGGTCTGTAATTCCCATGGTCAGGTGATGGATCCCTTTTTTTTGCAAGGGGATTGCTGTTGCTATTTTCCACTCTGCTGGAAATAAGCCAGTTTTCAGGCTGAGGTTAGAGAGAGTGCCAAGGTATTCTGCTGTGTCTTGTTTTAGATTCTTTATTAAGCAGCCTAGGATGTTAACATTTTTTTAGACAGATTTTCACGAAGAGTGGAAAAAAAGAGGAATCGCTTTTGTAAAAAAAAGTGTGAAATACAAGAAGAGGAAGATGACTGTTAAATGGTAGTAATGGTACAGTATGTTATAGGCAAGATGCCATAATGAAAATTATAATACATTTATGTTAAGGCTATGTATGCACAAGGGGAAGAGACACTGGAATGAAAAGCAGTTGAAAAAGAATGGAAGAATAAGATGTAGCAGTTAGAAGGTTTTAAGTAAGAAGTGGAAGGTATATTGAAAGAAGCTAAGTAAGGAAAGTGTTCCAGAACCAGATAGGTTCGGTGTTATGTTTTTTAGGAGATGACTGAAGAACAATGGGTCATCTTCCAAGTAAAGAATGAATGGTTCTGTGAGAGTATAAAGAAATATATAAACGAGCTAAAACGTTCATAGATGATGTGGGTATACAGATTATATTTATGAAACTTTATAGAAAAAAATTGTAAAGTAATAGGAAAGATGTGTAAGAGGAATTGTATGGAATTAAGGGAAAGTGAATGCCACATGTTGGTTGTGTAGAGGGTGATCAGGTTGTGGATTGTCATTTTACAAAGGCAGTCAGTAGTATACTCCACATACAGCTATGTTCTTTTATTGAAAACAATGGAGCAAGTGAGTAGGTAAGAAATGTTTTGGAGTCAGTTTATGAAAATGGTGGAATAAAGTAATGGTTAATGTATCAGAAAGTGAAAGCATACATAATAAAAAGGGGTTAAGCAAGGATGCGCACTGAGTGGAATTTTATTTATAATGGTGAGGCATACAGTTATGAAATGTCAGAAGTCTAGAAGAGTAAAGTAAAGAGAGAGAATGAATTTATGTACCATTATTTGTCTTAATCAGTTTATCTGTTTATCAAATATTTAAAAGCAAAAACCAGATATGGATAAGAGAGAGACTAATAAGGATAGAAGAGGAGTTCGAGACAGATGAGCTAAGCTTTAAGAAAAAAGGATTTTTTTTGAGCTACAGTGAAAATAGTGTATTTTTCCATGAGGGAAGGAAGTTTTTTTGTGAGATAAATTCCAAACACAAGAAATAATAAAGGAATGATGGAGAGAAGTGATAGAAGAAGTTGTAGTTTCTTGTGTGGACAATAGTGTTGCTTTTTGCCACTTTTTCAGGCAGAAAGGAGTTTCTGTATTTCAAACACTTGTGTTCTGTGTGCACCATTTGATTTTCCTTAAGGACAAAGTAGCCCTGTCTACTAACCATACCTTTCTAACTGAGCTTCTTTCAGAAAAATACATTTTCCTTGTAATACTAATCCTTAAATTGTTTCAGAGCTTCTTACTCCCCCTGGGTCTAGGAAGATTTTTTTTCTTAACTTCAGATGTGTTGGACCAAAGATGTCTGATCAGGTGTTTTTCTGCTTAGAATAAACTAGGTAAACCTGTGAGAAGTCTGATTGTAAGACATGGTTTGCATGTGTTATGAGTGTCTATATGCAGGGTTTTTAATAGTTCATTCAACAGAGGTGTTTGACAGAAAGTGTGTGAAGCAGCATCTTTGTCTGCAGTATACGTTTAGTAGACATAGTTAGTCTGTGCCCAAACTTGGGAATGCTTTTATGCTTTTGATATTAATGGCTTGCCAGCTGGGGTCTGCCCCTGGGCTTTGGCTTCCTAGCTGTGCTCTGCACAAATTATATGAATTATATTTGATACATAACAAAATACAGTTGTGCTAAATACTTGGCAAAACAGGAGATCTGAATCCATGTATGCTTTCAGTATGTTAACTTGCTGCCCTCTATCCCTCTATTTTATGCAGTTCTCGTCATTTGTTGTGGGATGACCATATGGCCAGCGTAAGTCTGCTGTGCTGATGTAGGCTTTGTGATGCTATAACTGCCATTGAAAAATGTCATTGTAGTATTGCATATATACATAGACTTGTTTCTGAAATTTTTGTTGCGATTATTTCACTCATTAGGTTTGTTTGTGTTTTGAGTTCAGATATATCCCCAACTGTAAAATACTTCAACTATGCTTTTTAAATAAGAAAAGAGATGGAGAAGAGGCAGAATGAGAAGAAAGATCTCAATAAGAGGGCACTGTCTCACTTGTAGGATCATTTAAATGCATTGAATAAGCTACTTTATCTTTCAGGAAATGTACTACCTTATATTAAAGCTATGCATACCTTTTTATACTTTTCTAGCTGATTTTCCTTGTATAAAGTTTCTGGACTTAAAATGCTAATATAGATCCTTTAAACTTTATTTCCAGTACGTCAGAGTACTTGACAAGAGGACAAGTCTGTTACTGTTAAGTCTGTACCTCCGCTTGTGTTCCATTACTTTATGGTGGTCTTGAAAAAGTATTAATGTTACTGCTACTTCAGAGCATAGCTCTTGACTTATTCGAGCAAAAAAGGACAAGAAGAGCAATTGATTGACTTTATTCCTAGATGTCAGTTCTGTTTTCAGTATTCCTTTAATTCTTCTAAAATATTCCTTGGTATTTAAGTCTTCTAAAATATTCCTTACTAAGTTGTTCACATTTGTTCATGTTTTATGATCTGTGTGTTAGGGATGGACCATTGTACTGCTATGAAAACAGAATTGTAGCAGATAGTAAAGACAACCACAAGGCCTTCTATAGTTATGTAAGGAATCTCCAAATTTGCTCTGAGCTACTGCACAATGGTACCTCCTGTACCGAGCCAACAGATATTGCCAATATACTGGCTGACAGATTCACTGACAACTTTACCGTTATCTCTCCCCTCCAGAGGACCAATCACAACACCAGTAGATCGCCAGGCACACAGTATTACTGCTGCACAGGTCCAAGGCCAAGAATACAGCTTCTGTGGGACCTGACAATATCCCTGGCTGTGCTCTACATGAGCTACAGAGTGAACTGGCACCTCACCTGTGTGCCCTGTTCAATCACAGCCTCACCTCAGGCTTTGTCCCTACTGAATGGTGCACTGCTACAGTCATCCCTCTCCACAAAGGAGGAGCGACTACAGACCCTGGGAACTATCACCCCATTAGCCTGATGAGTCTGGACCTAATAAACAAGGATCTAGGGAATCTCCAAACTCGATCCCACACAGTTTGGTTTTGTGAAGGGTAGATCATGCCTGTTCAACTTGGTCGACTTCTTTGAGTCCGTCACCAGAGCTGTGGATGAAGGCAAGGTGGTTCATACAGCCTACCTTGTTCTGCCCAAGTCCTTTGATACCATTCCCCACTCAGGAATCATAGAAAAACTCACTAAGCAGGCATCTAGGCATCAACCGCTATATCACTAAGTGGGTTGCAAACTGGCTTACAGAACCTACAGTGTGAAAGTAGCTGACTCCAAGTCAGACTGCTGACCAGTCACGAGTGGAGTCCCACAGGGTTCGGTCTTGGGTCCTTTCCTCTTTGGTATCTACTTCTCTGAAGTCCAGACCAACATGAAGGGTCTCTGGCTGACAAAGTTCACAGACAATTGCAATTTTGGAGCTATTAACTCTCCAAGCGATGTTGACATCCTATAGAAAGGCCTCACAGAGACCAACAGCTGGTGTCAGAACCATGGCTTTAAGATCAATGCCAAAAAATGTCATCATCCCCTTTGGGAATAACCCAGTTCCCATGAATTGCCACGTTGATAGTAGTCCACTGAACACAGAATGAGTTATAAGAGATCAGCAACCACTTTTTAGACCACCACATTGCCACTGTGGTCAGAAAGTCGTCCTATGTGGCACAGCTCATTACTAAGGGTTTTGCATCCAGGAAGAAAGAGGTCATAGTCTCCCTCTAGTCTTCCCTCAATAGGCCAGTCGAGTACAATGCCCCATTTGGAATGCATCTCACTAGACACCTGCAACAACTGGAGAGGCCGCAAAAGTACCTCACAGAGCATCGTAGGCTTTAAACATTTGTCCTGTCCTATATGGACAAACTAAAAAAAACTCCCAACTGTTCTCTCTCATATCGCCTACTTGGAATGTAATCTCTGCTTGACTTGCAAAGCCATGTCTGACCCAGCTCTGTTAGAAATGCTACAACTAAAGAAATCCCAGTCCCTCCGCACCACACAGTCCACAGACCTCAACCCAGTCCCTCCGCACCGCACAGTCCACAGACCTCAACCTCACTGCCACAATCAACAGAACATGCTGGAGGGACAGGTTCATAACACAGAGACTGCCCATGCTATGGAATAGACTTCCCGTACATGTCAAGCAGAGCACCTCACTGGCCCTCTTCAAGAGAAATCTTAATGAGTGGATGGGAAATACAAAATTCACCCTGGGGATCACTCCAGTGGTTCTGTTCAACAGAGGCTCTGGGAGCTAAGGTCGGGTGGCACAATGCCAGGGTAATCCTATTGGCTAGGCTTGTTAAGGCCCCCTGACCATTAGCCTAGTACACACACCTATAAATGTGAAGTTGAATGATGGCTTAACATGAATCCATTTTTCAAGATTAAATTAAATGATTTCTACTGGAAGCATTTTAAATTTAAGGTCACATCAAAGGAGTCTCTGTTTTTATTTATATGTATTATTTTTTTCATTTTTGTGTTTTTTTTTATTCTCTTTCTTTTTTAAGAAAGTATGCTTATATTTATTGCATTGGTTTGCTATGAGTTTATTGATTTAGAATGGAGTCATGTAGTCTTAAAGAATTGTCTTACTCTGTTACTAATTATGTTCTGACAAAGTCTGCTTTTAAGACAGAAACGTTTAACATTAAAATGTGAAGTTCCCTTATTCTATATTTTGTTGGTTTTACTTGTTTGTACAAACAAGTGGTACTTTGTCATTTCATTGTTATTGGTTAAGGGAAATTTGTGTATAATTGTCACAGTAGAGGTTAGTTTTTCCTTTTCTCCACTGTTGTGTTGTCTGTGTGTATGTATGCATGTGTCTGTCTATCTATCATATATATACACACATATCAATGGATATAAACTGTGTACACACCCCTGTTAAAATGCCAGGTTTTTGTGATATAAAAAAATAAGACCACAATACATCATTTCAAAACTTTTCCCACTTTTAATGTGACCTATAGCCTGTACAATTCAATTGAAAAACAAATCTGTTAGGGAAAAAAATATAAAAAAAATTAAAAAAGTACAATAAGATGGTTGCATAAGTGTGCACACCCTTAAACTGATACTTTGTTGTGTGCGCACACCCTTAAGCTAATGTTTTGAAGTACCTTTTGATTTATTTACAACATTCAGTCTTCTTGGGTACACACCTGCCATCAATTAGAGACTGTGATAACCCCAAATAAAGTTCAGCTGTCCTAGTAAGATTTTCCTGACGTTTACTCAGTTGCCTGCTACAGCAAAAGCCATGGTTCGCAGAGAGCTTGCAAAGCATCAAAGGGATCTCATTGTTGAAAGGTATCAGTCAGAAGAAGGGTACAAAAAAATTTCCACAGCATTGGATATACCATGGAACACACTGAAGACTGTCATAAAAAAGTGGATAAAATATGGGACAACAGTGATGTTGTAAAGAACTGGACGTCCCTCCAAAATTGATGAAAAGACCAGACGAAAACTGGTCAGGGAGGCTGCCAAGAGACCTACAGCAACACTGAAGGAGCTGCAGGAATTTCTGGCAAGTACTGGTTGTGTACTACATGTGATGACAATCTCCTGTATTCTCCACAAGTCTGGACTATGGGTAGGGTTGCAAGACAGAAGCCTTTTCGTACACAGAAAAACATCCAGGCCTGGCTAAAATTTGCAAAACAATACATCACATCTCCCAAAAGCATGTGGGAAAATGTGTTATGGTCTAATGAAACCAAGGTTGAACTTTTCGGCCACAATTCAAAAAGGTTAGTTTAGCGGAAAAACAACATTTGGCATCACCAAAAGAACACCATCCCCACAGTGAAGCATGCAGGTGGCAGTATTATGCTTTGGGGTTGCTTTTTTTCACCTGGAACTGGGGCTTCAGTCAAGGTGAAGAGAATTATGAGCAGTTCCAAATACCAGTCACTTTTGGCCCAAAACCTTCAGGCGTCTGCTAGAAAGCTGAAGATGTAGGAATTTCACCTTTCAACACAAGAATGAACCCAAGCATACATCCAAATCAACAAAAGAATGGCTTCACCAGAAAAAAGTTAGTTTTAGAATGGCGCAGACCAAATCCAATAGAAAATCTGTGGGGTGACCTGAAGAGGGCTGTGGACAAGAGATGCCCTTGCAAGCTAACAGATTGGAGCGCTTTTGCAAGGAAGAGTGGGGCAAATATTGCCAAGTCGAGATGTGCAATGCTGATAGACGTCTACCCAAGAAGACAATGCTGTAATTAAATCAAAAGGTGCATCAACAAAGTATTGGTTAAAGGGTGTGCATACTTATGCAACCAGCATATTGTACTTTTTTTTTTTTTTTTTTATATATTTTTCCCCCTAACAGATTTCTTTGTTTTTCAGTTGAATTGTACAGGTCATAGGCCACATTAAAGATGGGAAAAGTTTTGAAATTATTTATTGTGGTCTAATTTTTTTGCATCACAAAAGCCTGGCATTTTAACAGAGGTGTGTACACTTTTTATATCTACTGTATGCTTGTGTGTCTGTGTGTGTCTGTGTGTGTCTGTGTGTGTCTGTGTGTGTCTGTGTGTGTGTGTGTATATATATATATATGAGTATATATATATATATATATATATATATATATGAGTATGTATGTATATATATATATATATCTACACACTCACCCACACAAAGAAGCAGGAATGTGGGGGTACAGCAGGCTTGGCCCTCTTTGCTGAAGCAGCTGTCTTTTTACAACATTAATGTTTGAAGTAAGGGCCGATGATTTAAGCATTAACTAGGAATATTCCTGCTGTATTTCTGTGTTTATATGTGGCATGGCTTTTTTTTTTACTTTAACTTATTTTATACTGTAACTTATGAAATGCTTAAAGCTGGTAAATTTTATGTAAACTGTTCAGTTTAACAATGCAAAGAATGATGTATTGAATTATTACTTTAATAAGTGTTATGTTCTATATTCAGTTCCCTAAGGAAGATAACTATGTAGGCCTTAACTATGCTTCCTGTTGTGCACATTTCAGTTTGTTGTAGACCACTACTGTTACATATTTACACATAATATGTGGGTGTCAATATAGTTTATTTGGGTATATGTATTTTGTGACATTGCTATGTAAATACTTCCCAAATGGTTATAGCACTGCTGTGAGTGATGCTACCCATATATAATGATTTACTGTTAAACTGACCCCCCCCCCCCCCGAAGAAGAAAAGTATGGTTGTGGGTAAGTTATTTATTGTAGCAGGCAGATATCAAGTAGAAGTCACTGTAACAGTACGACTACCTCTCCTTCCCCTCAGAAAGGTATAGGTAAGTTACTCTGATGTGATGTTCTTCCGAACTGCTACAATGAGATTTTGAGCCTGCACATACTGTTTGTCTTCTAAGGCCAGCATGTTTTCATACTTGTAGTCCCCATGAGCACCAGGAGACATGAAGAATTTCCGCAAACCCTTTGTGTTGCTACTTGTGTAAAGAATGTCTTGCATACGTGTCCAGGCATCTCTCTAATGCTGGCGCATGACACTGACCCTCTTCATGGGTACCAAAGTGAAACAGACTGCTTGTGCAAAAGATGAATTGCATTTAATAGTAGTGGGGGTGTAACTGTGATGGAATGATTTACTGTTAGGGACTTCTCAGACATGTTGCTCCATGTATCTTATTCACACCTGAATTGTATTACTTCATATCATTGTAATTTAATTCATAACAGTAAATGAAGACAAGATGGAAAGTAGTTAGCAAGAATTAATCTTTTTTTTCAGTATTCTGTGGAGCAGGTGTGTAGTGTATAAAGTTGCATTCTGTCTTTTTTAAGAATTCCATCTTCCCTGATGACTTTCGCACTATTAACCATGCAAGATGCCCCAAACTTATAAATTCTGAAACAGTTGACTTATGGAGACAGAAACTTACAGATGGCAGTGACTCTTGCACAGCTAGGTATGTTTTATCACTTTATTAATTTTTGGGATATATTTTGTCTGTGCAATTCATATAAAGCTTGCAGTCTATTTTCTGAAATTGTGCCTGTCATAACCCCATCCTCTATCTGCATTTCTTTTTCTGCTCTAAAGTCAATATTTTTGTAAATATGATGGAGACCTGCATTTTTAACTGAGAGTGGAAGATTATTTAAGTTGATGCAGTATTACACAGATGAGCATGACAGAAACTGGCAACTTAACTTAGCTTTTACTGATTCTACACTCACTGAAGTTTAGACACTGTTTCATCCACCTCAATCGCTTGGACTGAAGTACCAGCATTCATTCTGTTTGCTACTGATAAAATTTGTCAGACTTCATTTCTTCCCTTTTAACTTGTACTACCTCACACATCCCCATCTTTCCCCGATCTTATTTTATTTATTTATTTTTTTTAACTGAAGACCCTGTCACCAATTAACTAATCAGGGTAGCAAAAAGGCACAAATAAAGACCATGGTGATCCAGGGGGAGGAAAATCAGAGTAGAAAATGAAATGAAAAATCACTCTGCAAACAGGTAGCACAGACGCAATCAAATCTTATTCTGCTTTTCACATTTGCAAGATTAAACCATCCCCAGGCTACTTTAGCTATATTTAAGGAGTCTCCTGTTTCATTTTCTAATTTTTAGTGCAGCTTTGATTTGTTGATCAATGAGGTTTGATTGTGTTTATTCTATGGTCAATGGCTTTGGGGTAGTGGACTCGTGTCATTACTGACCCTTTTGGATATCATCTTGAGACTTAAGTTCTTAGCTTTCAAGGTATTGGGTTCAGTAGCTTTTGTGTTGGCACAGAAGAATGGCTTGGTACTAGAGCTCGTCTTACTTCCTTGCCTGTATCAATGCTGTGCTCTTGGGCTAAGGGCCTATTCTAGTGCAGGCACTGGACCCAGTTTCAGTACCAATATTGCAACCTGCACTGTATATGCTACTGACATGACTGGCTTCACTAAGTAATTTACTTGAGAGAGAGAGCATTGCTGACTGCCATCTGAGCCCTTGAGAGCTTCCTGGCATTAAAACACAAGGTCTGAAGATCTCCTACAGGAGTGTCTTGGAGAGTCTGGCACTACATCCTTTCAAAATTCCTCACCAAGGAGATATGCCAAGAGGATGTACCAGAAGCACAAAGACTCCCATTTGAAGTCTCCTAAGCCAGATCTAGATACTAGAAGTGAGGCGGATTCCCATGTTCCCCATTCTAGTGACTCTAAGTTTGAAGAAATTTTGCAGTCATCCCAAAATAAGGGATGTATTGCCACAACCATCTCCCTTAAATTTGAAGATATTTCTTCAAGAGCCTTCGGTTCTCTTGCCTTGCTTTCCTGGGTCATTCTGGCTAAAGATGACATGGTGGCACCCATCTCCATGAAATACTGATATTGTGGCACTTGTGTTGAAGAGGCCAGACAGGATCCTGTGACCCCCTTCCCCCCATGATTGGGATTGTAGGATACAGAATCCCATAGTGGACTTGATTGTCACTGCGGTGGCACTAAAGAAGGCTTCAACCTTGCAAACCGAGTAATATATCCTCTGACAGAGGAGCTGAATGAGATGGACTGCTTTGGGAAGTCTGTATCCTATAGCTTTACACTTAAGGAATTTACTTACCAAACACCCATACTGCAGTTCCAGCACAGTATTATTGATGAGATTTGTAGGGCAGTGTTAAAAGTATCTGGTGAAGAAGTGTGCACTTAGCACTCCATTTATGTAGCTACTGTTTTTACCATGAGCATTTTCAACCTGCATCTTGTTCAAAATGCATCAGATGGTCCAATAAGGGCATTATTTGTTCATTATTTCTATGATAATTGGAAAGCATTCAGCGGTTTGGATTTTCATTGTTTGTATTATCTTGCCGTGTTGTTGTATAACCACATAGCATGCCACTAACCACTGCCTACCACTAATCGGCAGCATGGGAACACAACCCGGATGTTCCTCTGAGTCTCTGCATTTATTCTTGAATGTGAAGGAGAAACCACTTTAAACTTTTCTGGAATACCTTTGGACACTAATAACTATGTGGAAATTGATTATGAATGTTTTAATATGTAACCTTGAAGTTAAAGTACCGTCCTTCAAAAAAAACTACAGTGGCTAGCTTTTACTGCTTATTTAGATTTGGGAATAGTTCCTAGAGGCATTGTAAAAATGCCGACCTATGGCAATAAATATCCTGACCTGTTTACAAAATGGAAAGAACTAAATTTAAAACTAAGGAATGATTTATGTGAAACTAATGAAAAGTTTCTTTAAAAATATAGAAATGGAGTTTTATCGGCTGAGATTCATTACTTTAGAGAATCTTATAATTACTTTGCCTAACTATATAACGGTTTCAAAAGAATATTGTGTGATTGAGAGATTAAAAGATTTTGAACAGAAATTAATAGCTATGAAGAAATGCAAACTTTTAAGAGACATAGATGATTTAAAAAATTCTCAGATATTTTACTGGCCGAGAAATAAAGGACTTAATAAGATGCTTCTCTTGTTTGAAACTGTTTCCGGTTCTTATGCTCCAAGATGTAGTTGAGGCAGTGAGAGACTTGGACACCTTTGAACATGACATGAGTGAATGGAATGTGGGTATTGGAAATGTAGATCAAAACAAACTTGTGTAGGGGAAATTGTTACAACAGGAAAAGTTGCAACTGACTTTTTTTGGGCCTGTGGTCAACATACAGCTCCCTATTCAAATCCAAGATAGAGCTAGCGGATATATGTATATATCGGGGAGAAGTCACAAGAGAAACAATCACTCACAACCATGCCCAGTGACCAGGAACCATTCTGTGGTCAACAGGTCAAAGCTGGCATGACTGTAGTTAATCTGTCCATATGCAAATTTACTGAGAATGAACTGGCTATTTTTGACAAAGGATTAACATTCATTTAATCTAAAGAGAGTGACCTAAATTAATCGCTTACTGAATTAAGACTTTCTACACATAATTTAGACTTAAAATTATATAAAAATTATGCCTCTATTCTAAGTGAAATTCCCACAAAATTTCGTATTTTTGAACCTGTAAGTATAGCTGTTAATACATTTTATAAAGTCTGTGAACAAGAAATGTATGATTTATATTTTAAAATATTGAACACTAAGTAATGAGAGGAATATCTTACATCAGTTATGTCATTTAGAAGACGTGATTATTAAACCTGCTGATAAAGGAGGAATGACAGTAATTGTGGACAGAGTGAATTACAATAAAGGTATTAAAGTTGTTTTGCTAGATGAAAGAAAATTTCGAATTGTGAATAGACTGAAAATGTTATAAAGTGAAGTCTATGCTATACGATATGATGGAGAATGCTATTGCAACTCAAATGCATAATTATATGTATGTATCCAATTCTACTATCCAATTAATATATGAGCTACCTAAGTTGCATAAGAATTGATGTAACCCACTTATGTGACCCATTGTTTCTGGAAGTAAATGGATGTCAGTAACCATTTTAAAGTATTTAGGAGCACAATTAAAACCTCTCTTTGCTTCATGCAGAAGCTATATAAAAGATACCAATGACTTTTTAAATGCTCTTTTTGGTTAGTCATATAGTAATGAATTAATTTATTTTTGAGTACCTTGGATATTAAGTCCCTTTTCACTGTAATACTAAATAAATATGGGATTCGGGCTATCAGAGAAAATTTATATAATTATATTAATTTTTCAGGAAAGAACATGGAAACCATCTACATGTTACTAGACTCTGTGTTGAATAATACTGTTTTTATTTTTAACGACAAATATTTTTTATCAAAAATTAGGGGGGGTCCCATGGGCACTCCCATGGCAAATATATATGTGAATTTAGTGCTTGCAAGTTGAATGCTTTATCTTTTTCATTTGGACAGGGGAAGAAACTGTTTAACGTAAATTTTTGATATGTTACAAATTTCTACTACTTTCTTAGCATTTGATATGAAATTTTCAAATGTTGAGATAAATTTTTTTAGAGATGACTATATGTTTTAATAATGGTACCTTTGATGTTGGTATTTTTAACAAGGACATTCAGACTACTAGATATTTAAATTCATCCTGGGGATCATGTTAGTCGCCTTGCTATACAGTGGACCAGGGAAGTAAATATTCTGGGAAGAAATAGCCAGGGAATTGTTATAGCTAGGGTTATAGGCCTTGGGGCCGATAGCGTAGTACCAACCTATGAACATTCACACAGTATGCATCCTAAACATGTATATAATGGAATTGTTAAAATGCAGCTGTTAAGGGCAAGTAGATTGAAGTGGTGCAGTGGTAGCATTGTCGCCTCATAGCAAGAGGTTCTCCCGTTCGATTCTTGGCTGGAGCACCTTCTGTGTGGAGTCTGCATGCCCTCCTCACGGTAGAGTGGTGTTCGAAAGACATGCGTGAATGGGCGTGCCTTCGTTGAAGGTTGGGCTGGCACCTCAGCACCATAAAAATCAACTGCCAATCATTAGCGGACCGGAGTTCTGCTGTGGCAACCCCTAACCGGGAAAAGCCGAAAGAAAAATGAAACAAAGTAACTGATCAGTTTCATAAAGAACAATTGAATATGATTGAGTTTTCAGGATATAGGGTATGATAGTAAAGTTTTTAGAAAATAATACAACTTGTATTTTTTCAGAACATAAGACTGAAAAACCAGTTTTCCAAATAGGAATGCACCTATTGATATGAATAGCAGGAAAAATGATAGAAAAATAGGGTACATTATGAAATAAGAAAACTAATCAAATTAAACATATTCAAAATGATTGGTTTATTTTGCAATCTGATAAGACAGTGGGACTCCAAAACAGCCAGTTTCAATAAAAAACGTTTATTGTCAACACCACAAGTGCTTTCACTGACTAAGCTGTTGCTTCAGGTAATGTCTATCAAACTAAAAAACTCAGTTTAAATACCATATACTACCTGACCTGATTAATCATATGACATCAAGGCACTCAAATTATTTAAACAAACAGCCTCATAAAAGCATATGCATAACACCTAAGTACAGAAATCATAATACATTTCATAAAAATGCATATGTACCATATATATATATATATATATATATATATATATATATATGTATATATATGTATATATATATAAAATAAAAACACACAAAAATACAATAGTACAAAGGCAAAAAGCATTCAACGTCTTGGGTTCCTAGATTTCAGCTTAGGTTTTATAGGGACCACGTCATTGAGTCCATACCCACTATCACCTCTCAGTCTAATGATCCATTTAGACTCAAGCTGCTCAGTACTAGTCCTGATGTCGCCTCCTCTTAATGTCTCACTCACCCTCCCTATAACCAAAAACTTAAAAGTATGCTCAGTACCACTGGGAATGACATGTTTTGCAAGGGTATTAGTTTTATTCCCTTTGCTAATATGATACAGATGTTCCTTTATTATTTCTCTAAGCAGCATTCTATCCGTCTTGCCTATGTAAAATTTTGAACACTAAACAGTGGGCCAAGTAAACAACATGGGAGATGCTACAAGTGGCAAAGACTTTGAACTTGTATATTCTGTCCTGGTCAGGGTGTGTGAAAGTAAAACTGCTGTCAATGTAAGTGCATACACCACAAGTGCCACATGCTAAAGTGGCATAACTGCTGTATTTATGTTTATTCCTTGTGTAACATAAGGTCCTTTTTAAGGATTTCATGTTCCTAAATACAAACCTAGGGGTGGGCTCCATCACTCTGGAAATATCTTTGTCTGTCATAAGTACTTTCCAGTGTTTTCTAATAACATTCCATGTACATATAAACATTACTAGAATAATGTAATGGTGCCCTCAGTTTACACTTATTGTTCAAAAAAGACAAGTATTTTTGTACCTGTGTTAAAACCTTTGAGTACAGTGCTTTATAGAAAGTTAGACGAAAATGATAAGACTGTAATTAAACCTGCAGACAAGGTCAGACCAATTGTTGCAATGGACACCTTTTGGTATAATGAAGCTATGAACAATATGCTAGCAGATTGGAAGTTATATTTAACCATTAATCAAAAAAAGAGCGAGTCCGTGAAGTTAGCTACTACTCATTCATTGAACAAGTTATATCTAGAGAAAATGATAGATAATAACTTGTTGGATTATTTTATGGTTATAGACCCACTACGGCCTATAATACACGGTCTTCTGAAACTTCATAAAAATGCACAAAATCCCCCTATGTGCCCTATTGTAGCAGGACACAGTTGGCTGACAGAACCCCTCTCTGTTTATTTGGAAAAAATTTTGAGAACCATTGTTAAATAAAGAATATGGTTATTTTGAGGGACATTGAGCATTTTCTGAACAATTTGTTTGCTTTTTTAGATGCTAACACTGAAAAAGATTTTATGCATGAATTTATTTTTGTCACCTTATTCACTGTTATACCTAATGATGAAGGGGTCTTGAAAGTAGAACAGTTTTGCATGCTTTCTCTACCTTGGGGGTGATGGAACTCTGTACTATACTGAGAATAGTGTTGGAAAATGTTTTTCTATTTAATAATTCCATCTATTGGCAGTGTCATGGCATAGCTATGGATACCTCGTGTGCCAATAGCTAACGCCAACACTGTGATGGCTATGTGGGAAATTGAGCATATACTTGAGGGACCCTACTCCAGATTTATACCTTTTTATAAAAGGTTTGTTGATTTGTTTGTTCTGTGGGTAGGTACTAAACAGCAGTTAAGAGAGTTTGAGGTGTATGTAAATAATACAACTAATTATTTATGTTTTTCTATGAATGCATCATCACACAGTATGAATTTTTCTTGATGTTACTGTTGAAGTGGATGGGAATGGCTCCATTTTTACTAATTTTTTTTTATTTTTTTATTTTATTTAACATTTGTTGACCGGGATTTTTATTGTATGCTGTAAATTGTGTAACAAACCATGCCATGTCAACCATCTTTTGTAAAGGCATAGTATGCACCCCACCCACATTTTTAGTAACGTGGTTGAGTAAAGTGTTTAGCACCTCCAGGTTAAATGTACGTGGAAAGGAGTTCCAAGAGCAGGTAGAAATTATGCAGCATTGTTTAAGGATGAGAGGTTATAGTGATGGGGAAATAGATGAAAATGTAGAGAGGGTTAAAAGCTTGAGGGGGACCACCACAGCTAAACCTTATTTTTCAAAACCTGCATCACACAGACTAATGTATAATAGGAACAATCAGTGTAAAGTGAGGGTACCATTACATTACTCTGGTAATGTTTCTATCTACATGAATGTCATTAGAAAACACTGGAAAGTACTTATGACAAAGATATTTCCAGAGTGATGGAGCCCACCCCTAGGTTTGTATTTAGGAACATGAAGTCCAAAGTTTTTGCTACTTGTAACACCACCCATGTTGTTTACTTGGCCCACTTTTTATTGTGTTCAAAATTTTACGTAGGCAAGACAGATTGAATGCTTAAAGAAAGAATAAAGGAACATCTGTATCATATTAGCAAAGGGAGTGAAACTAATACCCTTGCAAAACATGTCATTCCCAGTGGTACTGAGCACACCTTTACGTTTTTGGTTATAGGGAGAGTGAGTGAGACATTAAGTGGATGCGACATCAGGAATAGTACTGAGCAGCTTGAGTCTAAGTGGATCATTAGACTGAGAGGTGATAGTGGGTATGGACTCAATGATGTGGTCCCTATAAAACCTAAGCTGAAATCTAGGAACCCAAGACGTTGAATGTTTTTTCCCTTTATATTATTGTATTATATATATATATATATATATATATATATATATATATATATATATATAAAATACATTTTGTTACATATGCATTTTTATAAATACATTATGATTTATGTACTTGGGTGTTCTGCATATGCTTTTATGAGATTGTTTGCTTAAATAATTTGAGTGCCTTGATGTCACATGATTAATCAAGGGAGGTAATATATGGTATTTAAACTGAGCTTTTTAGTTTGATAAACATTACCTGAAGAAGCAGCTTGGTCTGTGAAAGTGCTTCTGGTGTCGACAAACGTTTTTTTATTGAAACTGGCCATTTTGGAGTCCCTCTATCTTGCTGGATTAATTTT
The DNA here is from genome assembly GCF_019279795.1 of Protopterus annectens. Taxonomy (NCBI): domain Eukaryota; kingdom Metazoa; phylum Chordata; order Ceratodontiformes; family Protopteridae; genus Protopterus; species Protopterus annectens. The sequence goes on from NC_056728.1 coordinate 1,274,944,227, forward strand.
TTGGTTTTCTTTACTTGGACTTGTTTACCAGAAAGGTTTGGTGTTTGTGTTTGTTCAATTTTGCAATCTTTTTTGATGTTGCTAAGGTCATAGGAGCACAACCCAGTTTTGTTTATAAAAAGGAGAAGAATTTAAAGCAAAAATTGTTATAAAGGTTATATTTTCCATGAAGTAGGATAATGTGAAATATGGTACAGCCTTGTTACAACAGTCATTTTTTTGTCCCTATGTTAATACTGATACAAATTTCACACATCCAGTTTTTGAAAAAAAGTTTATATTTAAAATTTTGGCTACATGTAACACTAATAATGTAGTATATTTAGCTAATTGCACACAATGTGCATGTTTTTATGTGGCTAATATGAACTGCAAATTAAAAGATAGGTTATGGTCATACTTCCCTGAAATGAGGAGGAGTATCGAGACCAATGCCTTATGTAAACATACTACAGTGAAAAATGAGGGATATTTGTTTAAACTTAGTTATACAAATGATATTTAAAAATGAACATAGGGGATGATATAGTTGCATTAAAAGAGTATGTTGAATATAAATGGATTAATTATTTTAAAGCGGATTACTGATGACATTAAGATTTGGTTTGCAGTGTTAAAACACTCTTGACGATAAAGTAAATGCTTTTAAATATTTTTCTAGGTCATGTAACTTTAAGTAATTGATATAATTTTTAATGATTTATTTATTTTAGTTGTTTTAAGTTGTTTTGATTGTTGTGTTTGCTGGCAACTCTGTTATGTGTTTCATTATACTAAGGAAGAGCTTGTTGCTGGAAAGCTTTGTATATTAAACCTAAGATTTCCTCATCCTATTTTGTGGTGGTCAGTTCTCATATTTTTCTTCAATCCATGAGGTTACTCAGGTTGAGTGATATCTTTAGACAAGTACATGCCAGAAGGAGTGCTTAAGGGGTTTGATAAAATATAAGTAAAAGAGAATTATGACTTTGTATCTGGAAGCAATGCTTCTGGAAATTTAATGTGTCATATAGAAGGCTTTCTGAACTACTGCAGAGGTGAAATGGTCAAAAGATGAGTAATTATCAACAAGAGTGATTGGATCCATTGCACCTGTTTCTGTTTGGAAAGGTGTATTATTTTTGTGGCAAGGGAAAATGTTTACCAAAATTAACTAGCCTATATGTTTACATATTTTGACCATTTTCCTTGCAGTAATTGTTAACATGGCCTAACCCATATTGGATCATTTGTGAGTCCGTGGATGATTTTATAACACCCATTTTACAGTCATCTGTGGAGTTAGTCATAGTCTAAGAATGTTGACCTGAAGCTGTGAGAAATACAGGTCAAATAGGAGAGAGCCCAACAGTGAGCCCTGTGTTATATACCACTGATAACTGTTTTGCTTTCATTTTTGTCACCTGCACCTAACCACATGGGTTCTCTTAAACAACCAGTTGGCTATCCACCCACAATGTAAAGACTTGTATTGAGATTTAAGTCCGTCAATAATGGCTGCATGGGAAATTGTGTCTGTAGCCTTGGCCAGGTCCAGTTGACTGTTACCACAGATGTTTCAGCCATATTGTGGAGGGGACAGGGAATCCAAGGTTTTGGGTGACGGTCTGCACCTGTGTCTGGGAGATGAGGGTTGTCTTTTCTACTCTGCATTATTTCAGGATTCCTATCCTTTAATCTACTACCCACAACAGCAGTGTAGATGTACTTCCATGCATCAATAAGTAAAAAGAGACTCTTTCCTACCCCATGCGTTGAAACATTGTGATATTAAGGGTATAGACCTTGCCTTTTGATACTTTCTGGTATCTGCTCTTACTCCTAGGAATCTAACTCCCTAGCAGACATGCTGAGCAGATGCCAGTTGTCCCTCAGCCAAGTGGTGGTGAAATCTCTGCTCCACCTGCAAGAGAAGCCTCACATCAACCTTTTTTGCTTCCCTGACTAATACCAAATGTAGTGACATTTTTCCCCAATTCCCATTCTGGGTTGGAAACCCTGTGAGAGTTTAATCTTGGAGTTTTCCTGTTCTGCTTTTTCTTTATTCTTGTCCTGCCTTTCCTTCCAGTTCCACCCATGTATTACAGAAAGCAAAGCTGATAAAGTCCAAGGTCATTCTCATAGCCCCAGTTTGACTGTGGCAAGTCTGGAGAAGCCTCTTTTGTTGAAGACCTTCAGGATCCTGCTACGTATTTGTCAGTTTTCCTGCAGACATATTTTCTGAAAAGTTAACTTCATTTCTGCAATTCCACTGATGTACAGGGGCACTGCTTACTCTAATAGGATTATTCAAATCCTTGTTCTCCTGAAGCCCATTACTATGAAAACATACAGAAGAAGATGGATACATTTTTTTATGTGGGCCTTGGATAAAGAGTTGTACTGTGTTTTGGCTCTGGTTCCTGCAGTGCTAGACTACCTTGCTCGGGTTTGTTTCTGGTCTTGCTGTGCTGCCATCAAGGTTCACGTGGCTGCTGTTAAGTTCATCCAAGGTTTTCATAATTATTAATTTTCTTTAATGAGGGTTTGTGAAACTTTTCATACTGGTGCCTCTCTTATCAGACTGCTACTTAAGGAACTCGTCCCACTATAGGATTGTTATTTTCTTGTAGAAAAGCTTACTCTGCCAGTATCTGAGCTGCTGTCTGCAGCAGAACTACGTTTCTTTCTTGAAAAACTTAGTTTAGCAAAAAGTTGTTATGACCTTAAGGTCTTTATATTAACCTGGTCTCCCACAAAGACAGGGTTGTGCTGGAAACTCATCGTGTCCATGGTAGGTAAGGAGAGTAATCTTAATCTGTCTTTTAATCTTTCAATATTTCCAGGTATATTGGACTGTATGGACATTTATAGACAGCTAAGCTTTTTATGTGAGTTGGACTAAACATTGGTAATGATTAACAATTTTCCTATTAGAAATGGCACAAAAGTTTGCAAGTCCACTTTGTTGAGGTGGTTGTCTTACTCCATCAGATTTTGTTATGGCAAACATAAGGTGTTGCCAGTTGAGCTAAGGGCTCTTTTCTTAAGAAATGTAGCTACTTCACAAGCCTTTTTCAGGAATGCCTCCATAGATGACATATGTACAGTTGCAACTTTGGCTTCTCTGAGTACCTTCATAAGACATAGTTAGAAGTTGGCAATGCTGAGGATGTTATTAATAAAAGTAGAGAAGTTTAAGTTTGGGAAAGTTTCAGCAGTGCTAAGAAGACTAACTTCTTTTTCAAACCTTGGGGTTCAGAACGATGAATCTCAACATACAGCTCTGCAGTTATGGTGAATTTATAACTTGATTGTCCAAGTTTTTAATTATACTGGTCAAAGCATGTACTTTAACAAACTGTGCAGCTCATTTGCCAATAAAATGAAGTAGTTACTGGGATGACTGTAAATGTCTCAGGATTACAGATAAGAAAGGAGAAATAGCACCTATAATCATGCCTAATCTTCTCCCTGAAAAATTTTCCCAA
>NC_056728.1:1275079137-1275136637 GCF_019279795.1 Protopterus annectens
CACCTTTTGATTTAATTACAGCATTCAGCCTTTTTGATAGGAATCTTATCAGCATGGCACATCTTGACTTGGCAATATTTGCCCACTATTCCTTGCAAAATCATTTCAAAGCTGTCAGATTGTGAGGGCATCTCTTGTGTACAGCTTTCTTCAGGTCACCCAGCTCATTTTCTATTTAATTTATATCTGTGCTATGGCTGGGGCCATTCCAAAACTTTAATTTTCTTCAGGTGGAGCCATTCTTTTGTTCTTCAGGTGGAGCCATTCTTTTTTTGATTTAATTGTATGTTTGGGGTCATTGTTGTACTGATAGGTGAAATTCATCTTCATCTTCTGTTTTCTAGCAGACTCCTGAAGGTTTTGCTTTCTAGCAGACGCCTGAAGGTTTTGCTTTCTAGCAGACGCCTGAAGGTTTTGCTTTCTAGCAGACGCCTGAAGGCCGCGCTTCAGCAGACGCCTGAAGGTTGCGCTTTCTAGCAGACGCCTGAAGGTTGCGCTTTCTAGCAGACGCCTGAAGGTTGCGCTTTCTAGCAGACGCCTGAAGGTTGCGCTTTCTAGCAGACGCCTGAAGGTTGTGCTTTCTAGCAGACGCCTGAAGGTTGCGCTTTCTAGCAGACGCCTGAAGGTTGCGCTTTCTAGCAGACGCCTGAAGGTTGCGCTTTCTAGCAGACGCTTCGAAGGTTGGCGCTTTCAGCAGACGCCTGAAGGTTGCGCCAGCAGACGCCTGAAGGTTGCGCTTTCTAGCAGACGCCTGAAGGTTGCGCTTTCTAGCAGACGCCTGAAGGTTGCGCTTTCTAGCAGACGCCTGAAGGTTGCGCTTTCTAGCAGACGCCTGAAGGTTGGGCGCCAGCAGACGCCTGAAGGTTGGCGCTTTCTAGCAGACGCCTGAAGGTTGCGCTTTCTAGCAGACGCCTGAAGGTTGCGCTTTCAGCAGACGCCTGAAGGTTGGCGCTTTCAGCAGACGCCTGAAGGTTGCGCTTCAGCAGACGCCTGAAGGTTGCGCTTTCAGCAGACGCCTGAAGGTTGGCGCTTTCTAGCAGACGCCTGAAGGTTGGCGCTTTCTAGCAGGCGCCTGAAGGTTGCGCTTTTTAGCAGACTGAAGGTTGCCGCTTAGCAGACGCCTGAAGGTTGTGCTTTCTAGCAGACGCCTGAAGGTTGTGCTTTCTAGCAGACGCCTGAAGGTTGTGCTTTCTAGCAGACGCCTGAAGGTTGTGCTTTCTAGCAGACGCCTGAAGGTTGTGCTTTCTAGCAGACGCCTGAAGGTTGTGCTTTCTAGCAGACGCCTGAAGGTTTTGGGCCAAAATTGACTGGTATTTGGAACTATTCATAATTCTCTCACCCTTGACCTAAAGCCTCAGTTCCAGATGAAGAAAAGTAACCCCAAAGCATGACACTGCCACTACCATGCTGCACAGTGGGGATGGTATTCTTTTAATGTTGAAGTGTTTGTTTTTGCGCCAAATGTACCTTTTGGAATTGTGGCCAAAAAGTTCAACCTTGGTCTCATTATACAATAACATATTTTCCCACATGTTTTTGGGAGACCTGCTGTATTCTTTTGCAAATTTTAGTCTGGCCTGGATGTTTTTCTGTGTAAGAAAAGGCTTCTGTCTTGCAACCCTACCCCGTAGCCCTGTCATATGGAGAATACGGGAGATTGTTGTCGCATGTAATACACAACTAGCTCCTGCAGTGTTGCTGTAGGTCTCTTGGCAGCCTCCCTGACCAGTTCTCATATAGTCTTTTCATCAATTTTGGGGGGATATCCAGTTCTTTGCAATGCCACTGTTGTCCCATACTTGCTCCACTTTTTGATGACTGTCTTTGTATTCTTTTGTATATCCAGTGCTGTGGAAATTTTTTTGTACCCATCCCCTGACTGATACCCTTCAACAATGAGATCCCTTTGATGCTTTATAAGCTGCCTGCGAACCATGGCTTTTACTGTAGCAAGCAACTGAGTAATTGTCAGGTAAATCCTACTAGGACAGCTGAACTTTATTTGGGGTTAATCAGAGTCTCTCTAATTGATGGCAGGTATTTGCCCAAGAAGACTGAATGCTGTAATTAAATCAAAAGGTGTTTCAACAAAGTATTAGTTTAAGGGTTTGCACACTTATGCAACCAGCTTTATTGTACGTTTTTTATTTTTTATATTTTCCCCCCAATAGATTTGTTTGTTTTTCAATGGAATTGTACAGGTTATAGGTCACATTAAAGGTGAGAAAATATTTTGAAATGATTTATTGTGGTCTCATTTTTTTTTATCACAAAAGCCTAGCAGTTTAACAGGAGTGTGTAAACTTTTTATGTCAACTGTAATATATATATATATATATATATATATATATATATATATATATATATTATGAGAGAGGTAACATGTACATACACACACATGTACAAGGATACAAAAAAATTCATTAGAAACTGCAAGAAAAAGTTTTTGCTGTGTGATAACCTAAACTTCTTGTAGTGGGTGGGAGGCCCATGGGTTATATGCAGATAACCCCTTAAGGACATACATGCCTTCTGAATATCCATGACATTTTTTTTTCCTTTTCAAGGCTTTATGGCTGTATTCAGGCCAACAAAACCAAACCCCGGAAGCTGTGGACGTGCCAAAGCATGCATGTCCACAGCTACTGGCGTTTGGATGGATGTCTGGACTTTTCTTTATTGGTTTAGCTTTGGACCGCATAGCAAGAAAATTTATGCTAACCCTCTACCCAACATCTGTTGGGGGGGTACTTTACTGGACAGTAAGTTTCAGTAATTAGAAGTCATCATACTCTCTCAAACTCTGTTGGTGTCTGGCAGTGTCACTTGGCAATAGGTTGAGGAGTTTCAATCAGTATCAGAAAGTTAACAGTCCTTTAGCCATTTGTATTGCATATATTCATAATGAAACATTTGTCACTGGGTTGCGGAGCCACCTACACCCCTTCCCAGTGAGGCTTTTTAGTGCCCTTGGCAAGGGATTGTCCATCTGCTGGAGTACCCTCACTTAATTTCTGCTGGTGTCAAGATGATTTTCAATGGGCTTTGCCAGTCTGAGTGCATTCTTTTCCTCTCGGTCAGCTCATTATGCAAAGTCATGGCCAGTGTTTTGGTCATTAGGTGGCATGACCACCAAGTCTTCTGCATAATGCAGGGTAGATAGAATGCACTTAAAACATTTTGAGCTGAGAGTTGCTAAACTCGAAAGAGTAGACTATATATACACAACTTTCTTGAGCTTGATGGGTTGATATGTTCTGTCTTTCATGCTCTGGAAGGATGGCGTAGATCAAACTTCTGATCAGATGCGCAGGCTGTTGTGGGTGGCTAGATAAGCAGGGAAGAATTCCATACATAGTAGTAATGCAGGTTTTGCATTGTGTCTCAGACCTGGGTCTCTGTCTGGTTGTTCGTTTCCCGAATACCGTGAGCATGTGCCCAAATCTTTCACCTAGTGCTCTGTCAGTCTTCTGAAAATGAATATATGGAGTGGCCTTGTCTGGTCAGTGTTGTCTTTATGAGAGGCACCATTGGGAAACCTGCTAGTCTCTGTTGAAGAATGTAGTCCTGCTTTGTTTGATTCAGAGGGACAGAAGGGATTTGGTAGTAGGTGCATTCTCTTTTACATGACAAGGCTCATATAGTCTTTCCCTCCATGCCTTCTAATTCTACTCCTGCTAGCAGAATTCAGAGAACAAAAACAGATGCATATCCTTTATTACTGTTCGAGAAAGGCATGGCGTCAGGCTTTCATATCCGTACTTCATCACATGCAAGTCCTTTACCTTCAGTTACATCTGATCCTTTAGATCACCTTTATCTTCCCAAATCTCTTGGCAAAAGCTGAGTTCTGTAGTGAAGATGTCTGATCAGCAAATTTGCTTGGTTGGTATCCAGTCAGGGAATGTCTTCCATTTTGCATAGTTGCACTTTATTCTGACTTGCGTCTCGCAGTTTTTGATTAGTCTAGGTTACTTCATGAACAAATACAGTTGCAGTACCTTCACAGCTTCATGGATACAGTTGTAGCGGAGCACCAACTTATTATGCAGCACTTAAAATGAGCTGTCTTTACCCACATTTGAAGATCCCTTCATTTTTCCATATTTTAATGTATGATTGACATGCTTGTATGCTCCCATCCCCCTTTCAACTGTATGGTTCAGCAGTTTTGAAGTTTACCTTTTGGAAGATATCAATATTGGTGGCCGTTATAGTCAGACATAGGCTGTTACAGCTGCATGCTGTGATTTTATAGGAAAGCCTGTTTAATAATTCAAAGGGCTTGGCTGATTTTAAGGAATAACCCATGTTTTCTTCTGAAAATGTTGTTAGTATTGGACTTTGCTCTAATCCGTCTCTGAATAGCACTCTAACTTCCTAGACCCTCTGTAGTTTGGTAACTGCTAGACTTTACTGTTCTGATGCCCCCAGCATTCAGATTCAGGAATATGTACACCTCCTTTCATGTGCCAGGCTAAAAAGCTGCACTCAGCCCTTGTACTCCGCATATCTTTTTTGCCACTCACATAAGTTGTATTTTACTCCTGATTTGCTTACATTATTGAAACATTTTAATGACCACTGTTCAAATTGTACAAAACTGAAAAATTCAGTTTGAGCAGTTTGCTAGCCAGCAAATTCACTTTGTCTCTCCTCACTGAAGGGGTCACCACTAACCACCAGTTCGGCAAACTGATGTGTGCTGCCTTTGAGGTTTCAGGCTTAGCTGTAGAAGGCCTTGTAGTTATCTTCAGCCTGAGGTCATCCTGACTTTGCAATTGACATTGCTGGACTTGATTAGTCCTCTTAATTTCTTGTTTAGTTTACTTAGAGATATGATAAAAATGATGACAGCCAAAACTCCAGTCGTGATCAACAGGGATGTGGTAGGCCATGAAAATGAAAAATTGTTTACCACGATACTGCCAAGATCATTACTCTCACAGCACAGCACACTGCTTTATTGAAGTAATATGGTTTATAACAAATAATTTTCTTTTACTGCATTGGTTGTGTTAATAGAAATTAATGTATATTTTTATTTACCTTAGTCTGTCTACACTACACATAGCACAACACACAATACTTTAATACAGCAATGTGATTTATAATGTGTAATTTTCTTTCACTGCAGTGGTATTATTAAAGTGCTGTCCTCTGCTGCCTGCTGGAATGGGAGTTTTCTTGATGAGAAGTAAGTAGCATCAGTCTTCTTTGAGAAGTATCATGCTGGAACTTCAGTACTGTATTTTTGTTAGGTTAATGCATCTGCAACCACAGTAATGTATTGTTTAAGGATCTACTTGGATAAGTTGAATGCATGATCTAGTAGCAGCATGTCTTTAAATATGAAAAAAAAAGACTTTTCATTATAATGCTCACTGTTGGAGACCTAACCTTTGTGATTTCTGCTTACAGTTGCCCAGCATCCAACCCAGCTTCAAATAGCTTTATATCTTTCTGGTTGTCTCCCTCTCACCTGGAGTAAACACTGGCTGGTAGCATCTTCAGTTCTTTCTTGCCACATTATGGGAAAATGTATGCTTTCCATTACCATCAAAAGTATATGTCAGTCTGGTTTGTGAGCTCAGATAAGTACCCCTTTGGCGATTTTTTTTTTTTCTTTTATATGTGCTTATTTTTTGCAATTGAAACCTCATGAGATGCCCCGAATATGATATTGAAAAAGAGGAGATAATTGTGTGATACATAGAAATGGATCGGTCACAAAGACTTCATTCCTTTTGCATACTCTGCTTAGTCCCTGAGCAGAACATAGTAGGTTGCTCCCCTGTATGTGATTCAACCCAAAGCTCAAGTATTATGAACTGCCTATGTGGGACTGTTTAGCTGTAAGAAAGGTGCATACCTTGTCCTGTTTTGCCATGGCATCAGCCAAGTGTTTTGCTAGCTACTCATCTAAGAATGGCTATTTGAAGACGTATCAGAGGGAGAAGTGCAAGAAGACTGACAGCCACCCAGAAGCGTAATGTCACGGTAGACATGATGAATCTCAAGCTGGGAGAGGAAACTTTGCAGCCCCTGTACCTGGTGCCTCTCAATACCTATGCTTTTGATATATAACCTGTGTGGAAGCCAACACATTTTAAGATAATGTTATATTTCCCATAGGCAGACTCCACTGAGTATTTGGTCAGTATGGATACATCCTTAAGGACCTCTGATGTCAGCACTTGAATTGTGATAAGTGCAGGGGAGTGGATACCGATAAGTGCAGGGGAGTGGATACCTTTGTGCTTTTAGTGCAAGAGAAGTTGGAGGATACCTAATCAACTTAGCAGGAGTGCTGCCACAACTTGAGGCTTTGAAAGTGGGTTACCCCTTCAATCGTAAGGACAAAACTATCCTGACCTACATGGACATCTGTCAACTTGCCGCATTTTGGCTCACTGTGTCCCATACATTATTTTGAATAAGATACTGAGGAATCCGCACACTGTGGTTCCCAGTTAGTGGATGTGTCATTTGAGGACACTGGTGGGTTAAATGTTTTCAAATGAGAGACCAAAGAGTTCTCCCAGTCCCAATAAAGAGGGAGACCTGATGAGTCTCCATGAACCAAAAACTTTAACCATTTCTTTTGTAATACACGTTCTACAAGATGCATTTGTGAATGCTTCATCGGAGCCAGATTTCCCAGCCCTTGTTTCCAAGAAGCTTGGGGGAATTATATCACCCACAGCACCCATAAATACCTTTATAATACCCTTCTAGCTGACCTAGCTGTAGTGTCGCTAGATTCCAATAAGGGAACTACTCTGGCTCCATTTTGAAATCCTCTTCCAAATGAGGAGAACAAGATCCAGGGGCTTTCCAAGATGGCTGTACACTGATCAACAGCTTAACTTCAGCACTCCTAGTGTGAAAATAAGAATGGAAAGACAAGGGCTAGTAAATTCAGTTACTGGCTAGTAAGTACATTGCTTGGATGCCAGTAAAGATGAAATAACTATCCTGAAAAAATCAGCTAGAAAAGGTGAAAAGAAAATACTGATTTGGAAAAATCCTGCAGCTGTTTAATAAAAAAAAGTTGAACCTCTGGCTTTAGTGCAAGACATGGCTTCCAGTAATCTGGAGGAAAAAAATAGGTCGTATGTGCTCCAAACTGATTTAAAATGATCAAAACACTGAAGAAGTGTATCAGCTCAACAAAAGGCTGAAAGAAATGGACAAAACTTTAAACAGATATTCAGACGATCTGATAAAACTGCAAAAAAATCAGAAGTTGAAATGAAGAAAAGGCTGGGGGTGAGTATGAGACTCCTCAAAAGATGTTTAAAAAAATGGTAGAATTAGAGGACAGAGCACATAGGGAAAAAGATTTTCTATTGTAGCAGAGAAACTAGAAGATATAGCCTATATTTTATAAAGGCACAAATAAGCAACTGAACTTGTATTTCACAGCAGGATCTCTGTGTGTATGCTCCAAATCTGACTGTGAGAAAGCAGCCAAATCCTGTAGTAGTAAAGATGTAAACCAAAAGAGTTGAGCCTGACAAAACTGTGGCAAAAGGACAAAGTATTAAAAGTGGGAGACAAGAGTGTTAGTGGGAAATGATTACTCACTGTAAACTGAGATTAAAGTTGCTGGATTCAGCTATTTTAAGAATATTTTTTCCTGGAGGATTAAATTCATTTTTTGATGTAGAACATGCTAAGGCGCAAATACAAAAGTATGTCCAAAAGTAAGACATCAAGCAGAAGGGGACTCTGCTTGTCATTCATCTGATGATGCACACCGAGAGACTTTGCCAGTGAAAACTTTTTCATAGTTACAAAGAAAAATGCTTGAGAGATGGACAAAAACACAGAAGTTGCCCAAAAGAATCACGAGTACCTTGAAATTGATCCAGTCTGGAGTTGAGAGATGGAGATGAGCAGGAAGATGATGAGCAACAAGGAAATTAGTGAATAAATGTGAAACTTCAAAACATCAGTCACATTTCTGAAATCCAACAGTATAAGAAAAAAGTGGACAGTGTGGAATTTTGTTGACTTTGTTAAACTTGTGGTGAACTAAGACATTTGCCTCACTTCTGTCATTAATGTTTTGAAGGCCACTGAGGGAATAAGGAAAAAGATAACCAACAGTATTTCTGTGAAACACTTTATGATGTAATCACATGTTTATAGTAAAGCATTTTTCGTTCTTGTATGCGATAAGTAGACTAAAGTAAACAGATGCCTTTTAGTATTAAGAAATGTAGACAGCACAATGCAAAAAGAGAAAAAAAGGCTAGACAAAGCATTTTTAAATTGGTAGGCTGCAATATTGGGTTGTTGAGGTGGGGGGGTGGGATACAAACGTTACACCGAACATAATATATGTAGAGATATGTTTTCTCTTACTTTTGCATATGTGGCTGTCTGGACTAAGACCCCTGGCTTAATCTAATAAGTTTTAAGTGTAAACAAGTAAATAAAAGAACACTGAATGTAATAAGTTTTCCTTTAACAGTAAATATTTCAGTTTGTTTTCAGAAGCCTGCAGATGAGGACTAGATTTGTTCCTCTTGTGTTTCCATGGAGACAAGCTGATTATAGGGCACTATGAAGCCAGAATACTGGCTTCTTTAAGCCTGAAAGTTAACGATTTCTGTGAGTGCAAGTTGTTCACATGTGGGAGTTAAATAAAATTAAAACAATAGACTTCAGTGACAGCAGTTAGTGTAAGTAGAAACACAGGCGATAACAAACGTCTTAGCGTGGATAACCTCAACTTTAGGTTAATTAATGCCTGGGTTTGCAGGCATCTGGTTGGGAGAGTTGTTTGTATTAGAAGGGTTAAACTTCATTCTTTGAAGATGTAAATCATTTTATGTGATTATATTAACAGATTATGGGGGTGTTCTAGGAATGTGTGTGCTTTTTTCATTTGAGAGTTTTTATTAAAAAAGAGTCTTGTAGAGTGTATCAAAGGTTCATATGGAGAGGCAAGAAACAACTGTATAAAAGATAAAACTGCCAAACGTTAGTGGGTACTTGTATCATAAAACTTGAAATAGACATTTAAAAAAGGCATCATATGCAGTAAGTGTGAATGATGACTTATCATAATGGCGTCACTTTCCATTTAATCTTGGAATGTGATTGACCTCACAGGTATAGACAAAATGGAAAGAATGTTTACTTTATGTTAAGAAATGCAGAGTGTAAATAGCAATGTTATAGGAGACAAATTTGGTAAGAACTGACCATGTGAATTTGATAAAGAAAGGATTTCAAGATGGATATTCACCAGAATATCAGGTAGAAAGGAAAAGAGGAGTACTTATACTAATTGCTAGAGGAGCACCAGTAAATGGCGGAGGAAAAAAAGATAGTGGTAGACTTGTAATAGGGGACTACTGGCAAGGGATGATGTTTACACTGGTATGTATTTATATTCCACCTACAACTGCTGTTATGGAGCTTAAAATATTTTGAGAAGAAATAATTTTTCAGCAGGAAATATTACGTATAGTTGGGGACATAAATTTGATTGCAACAATGAGGCTGTATCTGTGGGGCCTAGAGGGAAAAATATAACAAAAGAGGGTAGATTCCTGAAGAACTTTATAAACCTATTTGGTATGGAAGATGTGAATTCAGTAGTAGGAACTCCAAGAGATTTTACATATTCCCCAAATGGAATAATTGTGCTAAACGAGACAGAAATTGCATTACATTACATTTCACAGGAACAATTGCATTTAATTGAGAACTGTGATATACACCCAGTAAGTATTTCAGATCATGTGCAAATAATTACTAAGATAAAAATGCAGGGTAATCAAGTAAAGATGAGACACTGGCACTTTCCCACCTACCTGTTAAAAAGAGAAGTACTTAAGGAATGGGTAATGGAAATTATGTAGGAGGAGCTCTGGAAGATGGAAAGTACTCCAGAAGTTAGTAAGTGGGATAAAATGAAAGTGGTGTTTAAAAATGAGGTAGAAATAAAAGAAGGTATGGTTAAGAAATAAGAATTATGTTCATATGTTGCAGTGGTCATAACATGAGCAAGTCCGCCACCGGCTGACTCGTGCATCCTGCCAGTATACAAAATCTAGTGCTGCTGTGAAGTATGTACAACATTGCATAGAAGCCAAACATACATCAGTCATAAAATAACATCTGGTATAAAGTGGATGTCTGCATGTACTGGACCTCAGTACTTTTCTACAGCCTGTCCAGTTATCAGCTCAGGTGTCTGTTGTCAAACATGTTGCAAACCTTGGTTCAGATAAGTGTCCTGTTGGAGTTTTCCTTTATTTTTTGGCTACTGGGTGTTTTTTTGTGGTTGCATGTCAGCTAGGAAGGGCAAGTGTCAGTGTTGAAGACAGATTCCAGATAAGGACTCTCATGACCTTTGCCTATTTTACCTAGTCCCTGACCACAACCATAGTACTTATTCTATTTGCAAGGGCTTTGTCCCCAAGACCCTGTTTAGTCTGTTAGCTTCTCTAAATTTATAGCTGGAAAATCAGTGCTTAAAATGCCTTGTGCATGATATGGAAGTTACATTGGGTCCTTCAGGTGAGCTGCAAGCTAAGAAGAAAGCCAAGACATTTAGGCCTTATTTTACACCCTGCTCCCTCTGGTCCGGATGTCTCTCCCGAGGCCAATGTTGGCCCGGAGACTGTTCCGGAGTTGGTAGGCACTCTTTTAATGGGTACTACTTTGGAGGCCATGAAGGACCCTACCTGCACATCCTCAGTGGAAATGCAGATGCCCGACTCTGTATATTGGGGGAGGGGGGCATGGTTAATGGTGACTGAAAGCCCATGTGGCATTACACAAATTATTGTGTGAGAGGATGTTCCTACCAACATTGTGGAGTGTAGACCGACATCAGGCCCATCCACCTTGCACCAAGTGGAGGTTCCAAAAAAGAAAATTAAAACAAAACTGGTTTCTCCTCCTCCTCAGAAACAACCAGTGGATTGGCAGGCTTTTTCCCAAGGCCTGTTAGACACCTTTATGACCCTGAGACAATTCTCAGCCCTCTCTGCCCCTTCTCCCTCCATTCTTCCATCTACACCACAAAAGAGGAATTCTGAGGAGGAGTTCAGATGATGAGGATTCTTCTGGGGATGAATCTTTGCTTATTCAGCACAAATTTCTTCCCCTTTGGGTTATGCTTCCCCATAAGAAGATTCTAATGGCACTGACTCCCCTGGGGAGGTTATCTGATTTGGGGAAAACATTCTTAAAATGAGGGAGTTTTTCAAATGGGATTGATCTCATGTGTCAGACATCCAGGAAAGGTACTAGGACTTGCTGCAGATGGACTCCCCTTCCCCACTTGCCATTCCTACCGTTCTGCCAGCCTTCCTAGATGCCTTTGCTGGAGCTTCAAATTGCCCTGATTATCAGCCTCCTGCCCTCAAAAGGCCAGCTAGGTTTTACAAAGTGACTGAGCAAGTTTCTTCTTAAAGGTCCCTCTGCTGACCCTGTTACCATCTCAGTTTCTATGGACAAGGCCTCCAAGTTGCTTCTTTCCACTTTCCTGCTTCCCTCAGCTAAGGAGAGCAAAGTCATGGAGAGAATAGAAGAAAGGTTTATACATCAGCTACTCTGGCTTTCAGAGCCATTAACTACCAGACCCATATGGCCAAATATTCCTTGGCCCTTCTCTCCTATGTTGGTAAACTACTTTCTAAGCTTCCTGACTCTCCCACTAAGGCCAAGCTGTCCGTCCTCAACTCCTCAGGTCAGGTTTCACGGCATTCCAAAAAGTGTAGCTGTAATGCCGTGGAGGAATCCGCTAGAGTGGCTGCATCTGGGTCAGTCCGGAGGAGGTATTCTTGGCTCAGGTGCCAACTTTTTGCCTGATGAAATTAAGGCAAAATTTATGGATGCCCCCCTGGACAACAAGGTATTATTTGGTACCTCTGCTTTGGAAGTCTCTACAGAAGAATGGCAAGGAGTTGCAAGACCGGAAACATTTTTGTTTCCCCAGTTTCAGAGGAACTACCCTACCAAGACCACCCTTGTAAGGAAGTCTTCCAAAGGTGAGAGAGATGCTAGGAAACACTTTACCTCTAAATGTGCATCCTCTTCTCCCACACAGAAATGGCCCTTTTAGGTTAAGACAGATAGTATGCAACTACCCACCTTCTGGATATCTAACATCTCTGTCCTTTCACCTCTCTTTCTCTTTGCTTGGAAATGGATAACTCAAGACTCTTGGGTCCTATACATCATCCTATAAGGATACTTTGTGTGGAAGACTCCTCCCCCTTTCTCAAGACATCATTCAGGCAGTGCTGCTCTTCCAAGTAGGAAAAGGATTCTACTCCAGGATGTTCATGGTATCCAGGAAGAATGGTCATTGGAGACCCATTTTAGACCTATCCCGTCTAAATACCTTTTTGAAGGTTCCCACCTTTCGAATGTCAACTATACCTAGTCTTCTTACTCTCATCCTTCCTCAGGCCTCTGTGGTGTCACTTGGACATCAAGGATGCCTGTCTTCATATTCCCCTTCATTTTCATTTAAGGAAGTTTCTTCACTTTGCTATTGCTTCCTCACATTTTCAATTCTGTGCCTTACCTTTTGAATTGTCTACAGCCCAGACGGTCTACACAAAATGTTTAGGCTCCTGTCATAGCCTTCTGCAGGCTATGGGGCATACAGATTTTTCCATACCTGGATGACCTTCAGGCTCAGACTTCCTTAAGGAGAACCTCTCCTTTATGATGTCACTGTTGATGGGTCCAGGGTTCACGATCAATTACCAGGAATTCCTTCCAAGACCACATTTTCCTTGGCTTTAGGATCCAATCAGACAGGATACTGGTTTCCTGACTTCCAGAAAAGGTCCTGTCCTTCAACTCCTATTTCCAAGACCTTTCGCTTCTCCAAACTCTGACTGCCAGAGAGTTTCTTTGCCTCCTTGGATTCATGGCATCCACTACCCACATGCTTTCTTAAACCAAGTTACACATGAGGATATTCCAGCGGTTCTTGAAAATAGTATGGGTACAACACTCCCATGCTCTGGAATTTGTTATCCCACACCTGCCTTGCCTGAAAATGAGTTACATTGGTGGATCCAATAGGTTACAAGGAATCCGGGCTTATCCTTGCAACCACCTCTTTCCACTCGGGAGCTATACAGAGATGCTTTAGATATGGGATGGGGAGCAACCCTAGACTCATGGAGGGTCAGAGATGTCTGGTCTCCCACCCACAAAAGGGAGCACATCAATATAAAGTAGATGAGAGCCCTGATTTTCACACTACAGATCTTCAAACCTCTTCTTTCTCCAGGAGGTTTTTAGATGGTTTATAGAGAATACCACGGTCCTCTGGTATGTCAACAAACAAAGGGATACAATCCTTTCTCCTGTCCAAACTGGCTTTACTGGTCTGGGAGCTGCCCAGAATCAACTTGCCCTCCAGGCGGTTTACATACCCACAACCCAGAATGTTGTGACAGACACACTGAGCAGGTCCAAGACTCATTCCCATGAATGGATGTTACACAGGGATGTGTTTATGGATATGGTCCATGGAATAAGGGTACACCTCTGATAGATCTCTCAGCCTCCCCCATGAACAGACAGCTTCCCAAGTTTTGTGCCAGGGTTCCAGATCCCCTGGCATGGAAAGTGGATGCTCTGTCCTCCTCTTGGAAGGGGATGTTTCTATATTGCATCCCCCTGCCTCTTCTCCAAAAGGTTCTGTTGAAACAACAAAGTGGAAGGAGTTGCTGCCAAACTTGGGAAGCCTGTAACAAAAAAAAAATACAGAAATCCTTTAGGCATATTAGAGATATTTTAGACATTTATGGACATTTGTATAAAACAGAAGTGGGGAAATCGAGAAAAAACACCAATGGAAATATTTGTGAAAGACTAAAATATGCCAACATCAGAGGTAGATGAGGCTCAATAATTAACAGTTAATATAGGAAGAAATGGGATAAAAATGGTGATGCAGACTTCCTGCAGATTAGTTGTACAAAAATAAATTATATTCCTTTGGAGGTTTGGAGGCTAGGAGAGAAGAAATTGATACAGTCTGGAAGGTTTAGTGTAACAGTATTTTAAAAGGAGGGGAAACACCAACATCCTGGAAAAAGCAGAGGAGGCTGTGAAAATCCATCGGATTAAGTTTCATATAGGCCCATTTCAGTTTTAAACCATGATCATAAAATGTTTTGTCTATAATCGCTAAAAGAATGTAAAAAGTGATGCCAAAATTGATGGATACAGACCAGTGTGGTCTTTTGGAGGGAAGGCAGACATTTGACAGCATTAATAAAACAATGATGATAGAAGAAAGCAGAATGTAAGAAAATACTGCTGCTGTTGGTGAGTTTTGATGCAGAGAAAGCATTTGACAAAGTGGGAATTTATGGGTAGGGCAGTGGAAGCATTTGTATTTCCTGATATAACAATAAGGTTAATTAGTAGGATATAGGAGGAATCGGAGGCAAAAATAAAGTGGGAGGGTTCCTTTCCAAGTTGGTTCTGTACAGAGGAAATGGGCAGTGTTGTCCTCTTTCCCCTTTATTTACGTTCTGTTTAGTTCCATTGGCAAAGAAGATAAAGAACTCAAAAATTCAAGGATATAATTAGTCTGGTATTCAAGAAAAGTTGGCTTTATTTGCAGATATTGTTTTGCACCCGATTAAAACTTGAATTCATAGGTTCATAGGTTCATACTAGTCTATCTGCCAGAGGGCATTTACAAGCCTAGCCCATAGTTTTGTGGCTCACGCCACCCCTTAGTTTGGAGAAACTATGCCCATTATTTAGCTGTGCCTCTGTCGAGCAGTGACACTGAGGTAACCCCTGGGGTGTATCTGCGATCTCCCATCCATTGGTCAAGATTCCTCTTGAACAAGGCCAGTGAGGTGCTCTGCCTCACATAAACCGGGATTTTGTTCCACAGCATAGGGAGTCTTTGGGTGATGAATCTATCCCTCCAGCACGTCCTATTAATAACCGTGTTGAGGTTTAAGTCACCCGCCCTTGTGGCTCTGTGGGATCTAGATTTTTTGAGATGAAGCATATTCATCAAATCTGGGTTTGACATGGCTTTGTATGTCAGGCATAGGTCACCTCTGAGCAAGCGGTACACAACTGAATATAACTGGAGTTCTTTCAGTCGTGCAGCATAAGACAGATTTTTGAGACCCTTTATCCTTTTGGTGAGGAACTTTTGTGGCCTCCCCAGCTGCTGCAAGTGTCGGGTCAGATACATTCCGAATGGGGCATTGTACTCGATCATTGGTCTGATGAGTGATGAGTATAGGGAGACTATGACTTCCCTTGATCTAGATGTGAATCCCTTCATGATAAGGTGGGCAATGTAGAAGGTCTTCCTAACTACTTTAGCAATATGAGTGTCGAATGAAAGGCTACTGTCAACCTGGGTTTCCAGGTCCCTAATAACTTCTGTGTTCAGGGGATTGCCACCTATATGGTAGCTAGGGATAACCTTATTTTTCCCGAAGGGTATGACTATGCATTTCTTGGAATTTAATCTGAGGCCATGGCTCTGGCACCAGTTATCCGTTTCTGTGAGACCCTTCTGAAGGATATCTGTGTCGGATGTGTTCTCAACTATGGCGCCCAGTTTGCAGTCATCTGCGAACTTTGTCAGCCATAACCCTCCTGTGTTTGCTTGTACTTCAGAAAAGTAGATGCCAAACAAGAGTGGGCCCAGGACTGAGCCCTGTGGGACACCACTTGTGACAGGCTTAGAGTCTGACATGGCGCCAGCAACTCTGACCCTGTGGGTTCTGTTACTCAGCCAGTTTGCAACCCATCTTGTAATGTATGGGTTTACATTTAAGTTGATGAGTTTTTCAGTGATACCCGAGTGGGGTATTGTATCAAAAGCCTTCGCCAGGTCTAGGTAGGCTGTATGGACTGCCTTTCCCTCGTCAATGGCCTTGGTGACTGTTTCGAAAAAGTCAACCAAGTTTAAAAGGCATGATCTGCCTTTGACAAAGCCAAACTGGGTTGGATCCAAAGTCTGCAAATTCCCTATGTCTTTATTTATGAGATCCATTATGATCCTTTCCATGGCTTTGCAGATCAGGCTTGTCAAGCTAATGGGACGGTAATTTCCAGGGTCGGTGGAGGTACCGCCTTTGTGGAGTGGTACCACAGTCGCTGTGCACCACTCCTGGTAATGATCCGGAGGTGAGACTAAGATTAAACAGCTGTCCTAACTGTGGGTTTAATTCCTCGTTGAGTTCATGGAGCACACAGCCGGGGACACCATCAGGTCCCATGGATGCTGTGTTCTTTGCCTTGGAGAGAGCAGTTCTCACCTGAGCGTTAGAGATGTTTGGGGGGCTACAATCATTTGGTATAGATATCTTTTCTTTAGGCGGGAGGGTGGGGAGAAGTTTGCACTGAACCTGTCAGCCAGTATGTTGGCAATGTCTGTAGGATCAGTAATCTTCACATCATTTTGAACTAATTCTGAGCATATCTGGGAGTTTCCTCCTAGGTTTCTGACATAGCTAAAGAATGCCTTATGGTTGTCTTTAGAGTCCTTAGCTATTTTTTCTCAAAATTAGCTTTGGATGATTTTATGAGAGCTCTTAGCTTTTTACTTATAGTGATCAGCGGTGTCTTACCTTTTAAGGATTTTGCTCTATCTTGTAGTAGCTTTCTCCTTTTGTTGTAGAGTTTGTTTATGGCTGGGGTCCACCAGACTGGACGCTTGCCTTTGGTACAAAGAGTCTTTGTTTTGCTTGGGATTGCCTGATCCATGCAGCCCTGCAGGTGCTGGTAGAAGGCATTTGTAAGTGATTCAGCAGTTTGAGTAATGTTAACCGCCGCTCAGGGGCCTTAAAGGAGACCACACTAGTCTTTAGAAGTGTGAAGTCGGCTTTCGAGAAGTTCTTTACTGTGGTCTTTTTCATTTCGGGTGGGGGCGGGATGAGGACCTCCAGCGAGATTAGTTTGTTATCAGATCTCACCAGTGAGGGGTATACTTCTGGCGTTGAACATTGTGCTCCCATGTTCGTGATGATGAGATCAAGTATGTTCTCTCCTCTTGTGGGGATGGTGACTAGTTGTTCCATGGCATTTGAGTTTATGAATTCCAGGAACTTTTGGGCTAGAGTGTTGGGCTTGAGTAGTGTTCCCAGTCTATATTAGGGTAGTTGAAGTCACCTAGTATGATGGTGTTCGGAGATACATTTATCCCCTCCAGTGGTTCAGCAATGCTAATATTTATGGGGACATGATAAAATAAAATTTTTCAGAGTATGGACTAAAACAGTGCTGTTAAGGCAGCTAAGGATATGTGATTAGAGACTAAACAGAAGATAATATAACAGCTAAGAAACTGGAAGCTCTTAACTGTGGATTCTGGCTAGCAAGATACAAGCAATAAGTGTTTTATTCCCTTTAGTTTTATACACTGGTCAGGCGTGTTTTTATCAACCAGAGGGAGAAGTTGTAGATGATAATAAACAGTTGAAAGATTTTATCCGGGGCAAGAGGGGGAGACAAGTCAAGTGGATTGATCCTTCCAATAGAAGAAGGTTTTGGATTACCTGATTTCATGGGATATTTTAGATCTACAAAATTAGGGCTCTTTTACATAACACAAGCAGAGAGCTGCAATTCAGAGGGAAAGAGATAATGCTGAAGCAGAGGAGAAAGTCAAGAAATAAGGAAAGGGTGGGTGTTTGGATGCAGATCATTGGAGAAAACAGTAGCAATCATACAGAATATTGTATTCATAAAGTAGGACGTATGCTAAGAACTAAGCCAACACGGGAATGGAGGAAGGAGATTCTGCTGATAAGGATGACTGGAATTAAGGGGTACAGAGAATAGAACAGAGGGAGCTGGAATTTACTGGAGGTACCTGGCAAAGGAAACAAGGTATTGGGAACAAATAGGGAGGGAAAGGTAAAGGAATGTGAAGAGGCTAAGAAGAAATTTGGACTGCTAGCTAGAGATTGCCTTCCCTATCAGGGACTGATAGAGTACGGGCAAAGAGCAGGGCCAGTGTTAGCATTTTGGGGGTCCACAGCAAATGTCAAGTTGCAGTCCCTCAGGAACTTCCAGCCTAAGTATTACAATGCTACTGCCTAATACAGCCACCTGTATAGTTGGCTGATGTATGATGGTGAGAAGTGAAAAAAATTAGTTCATGTTGCAGAGTTTAGGAGTAGTGTGCTCAAACTAAACTGTAGCTGCAATGCTCTTACGTTATGACAGGTCTGTGTACACAGTGTTAGCCCTTTTGTAGGATATTTGCAGTGACTGGCATTTAGTTGCAATGATAACAGTACAGCATCTCTTATGTACAGTGGTGGATTTAAGTGAAATGGTTCTTGGGCACTGTCTGTTTCAACCCCCCCACCCCACCCACAAACACACACACACACACACACACACACACACTTCCTCCAGAACTCCCCATTATTACCTCCTACACCAGGCTGTACACACCATGCACGTTACTTTTTTCCTCTTTTTTTTTTCCCCTCTCCCCCCCAGAGTTTGACTTAATCTTCAGCGTTTTCAAGATGCCGCAACTTTCTGTATGCTCTGAAGTGCATTTTTTTCTTTTTACCAACACTTTTCATCCAGTGATTGCTTGAATAGAAATTATGATTAATGGCAACACTGAATTTCTTTCCTTAAAGTGAAGTTTTTCTTAATCCATTCAGCACATCAGACCAAGACAGCACAGTAATAACCATTTAAGAAATAACTCTAAGTCAGGGCCAAAGAAGCTGTATCTGAGATGCATTTTAGAGCAATTTCCCAACATTTTTATTTCTGTGGTGGCCTGAACAAAAGTAGAGTAGAATTCTACTCATTTTATTTATTTAAAAGAAAACGTAAGTTGTGCTCATGGGTTAATGTTCATAGTTGACAAAATAGTAGCTCACTATTAAGACAGTTGATGTTCATCGTGTTACACTGCTGCAGTCATCACACTTGGGTTATCCTGCTGTCAGGCGGTCCCGCAGTCGAAAACGTAAGTTGTACTAATGGGTTAATGTTCATAGTTGACAAAATAGTAGCTCACTATTAAGACAGTTGATGTTCATCGTGTTGCACTGCTGCAGTCATCACACTAGGGTTATCCTGCCGTCAGGCAGTCCCGCAGTCGGCCAGAGTTCCAAAGTCTTGGTCCAGCGTCGGTTGCTGTCGCTTCTTCCCTGACGTCAGTGCGCCAGGGGTATATGAGGCATCCAGCGCCATTTTCTCCAGTATTTCTTGCCGCGCGGTGCCCGAAGCAGAAACAGTTCACAAGTGCCAGTCAGCCAACTCCTGAGATTTTCAATTCGAATTTCAGACCGAAGTCTTCAATAAAGCTAAGTACCCCATTGGGGAACCTTTTCTTGCCTCAGTCCAATGTCAGAAAATGTTAACAATTGCATTTCTTGTGGGAAGCAAATACCTCATAAAGACTTTCATTCTTATTACATTCCTTGCCTAGGCCCAGACCACGACGTCACAGGTTGTCGGTTTTGTGCTATGTTTAACAAATGAACTATAAAATGTCGGTTTGATTTCGCCCGACATTATTTTGGTAGGAAATTTAATTATATCATGCCGTCGGAGCAACCGATGACTGGAATGCATAAAAAGCGCAAAGATAAGGACAGGCAGCCGAGACCCAAACCAGACTCCAAGGCCTCAGCTAGGCCAGTCGCCGGTTCTCCGGTTTTCAGTGAGGCGCCTACGCAGCCCCTGACTACCGCTGATTCTGAACCCGAGGTGGCATCCAATTCCCAAGAGGAGATTGCTATGCCTCCACAACCTTTATCTTTTGGCCCTTCCGACTCCATGGCTGAAGGAGATTCCGGTGCAGTTGAAACTCCTTCAGTTGCACAAGGTGTCTTCAGACCGACTGCACTCACTATTAAATCCTATGCAAAGCTGAAAACTCCTTTAAAAACAAAGACTGTACAGCAGTCTCCAGTACAAGGCCCCATGCCTAAGAAACAGATGCTTAAGATGGCTGAAGACTTAATTACCCTAATCAGGGGGTTCCCATCCCCCTCCTGATAAAAGGCCTAGACAGGAGGAGGACCACGCTTCCTCTGACCAGGTTTCAATTTCCTCATATTCTTCTGAGGAACAGGAATATTCTTTTCCCCCTTATGAAGACTCTGATGCTGAAGAGTCTATTCCTTCAGCATCTCCCCCAGAAAGACTACTCTTTTGGGGAAACTTTTACATACCATGAGGGAACATTTCCACTGGGAAGACCAGGATTACTCTGATTCTAAGAAAAGGCTCCGAGAGTTCCTTTTACTATCCCAGCACAGACCACTTGCTATTCCACCAGTGTTAGACATTGTGGATGATGTTTATTCAGAATCTAGCCTTAACCCAGATTCACTACCTCCTGCACCAGCTATGAGGGCCTTAAATTGCCAGTTTCACATGCTGAAATATCAACAATATTTGATGTCTCAATTAAAACAAAAAATGATCACACATACAGAACAGCCTGATTACAAGGCAATGCAAGATTTGTTGCATGCAGCTGAACAAGTGGGAAAACATACTTTGCAATGTGGATTTGATTCATTAGAAGCTTCTTGTAGAGCAGCAGTGACACGGTCTGTCATACGTAGGCATGCTTGGTTAAAAGAACAAACTTTACCTGATCCATGTAAAAGCAAAATTATTGGATGCACCTTTACAGCAGGATGTTTTATTTGGTGTAAAAGCAGAAGAGGTTTTAAAGAAAATGGAGGATAAGGCAAAATCTATGCAGACGGCCAAGGATTTTTTTACAGGTTCAACCCCCTCGTTTCAGCAGAAATTGGCCAACCAGAAACTGGTCCTTTCCAGCTTCTGACAGACCACAGAGGGGCAGAGGTCAGTCAGAAGGCTCTTACAAGCCTCGACAATGGGGTGCCACAACCCAGAAAGGAGGAGAAGACAGGTCTCATACTACCAGAAGACAAACACAATGACTTACCCCTCAGACTGCCAAGCAAATCCATCTTGGCAGCTCCCTTGGGAGGAAAGCTAACACTTTTTGCAGACAACTGGTGCACCATCACAAAAGACAAATGGGTCCTAAATATTGTCTCTCAAGGATACAGATTCCACTTTCACACTTTACCAAGGATAAAAGGAATGCCAAACATGCCACCAAATCAATGGGGAGAGGCTCAAAAACAAATTACAGCTCTCATGGACATGAGAGCCATTCAACAGGTTCCTACACAGGAGCAGGGACAAGGATTTTACTTAAGACTCTTTCTAGTTCCCCGAAAGGACAAAGCTTGGAGACCCATTCTGGACCTCTCAATTCTAAACACATATCTCGAAGTACCCAAATTCAAGATGCTAACATTACAGCAACTTCTTCCCATGCTGGGCAAGAAGGCTTGGCTAGTAACATTGGACCTCAAGGAGGCATACCTGCATGTCCCTATCAGACAAAATTGCAGAAGATACCTCCGATTTATAGCAGGTTCAACCCATTACCAATTCTCTGCACTGCCCTTTGTCTTATCTACTGCGCCCAGGGTCTTCACAAAATGCCTAGCACCAGTAATTGCATACTGCAGACAAAGAGGAATTCAAATATATCCATAACTGGACGACTGCCTTATTCAAGCAGAAAGCAAGGACATTCTTTTAAAGCATCTGGCGTTTGTAAAAAACTTAAGTTGCCTAAGGGTACACAGTAAACGAAAAGAAGTCAAAACTAGTGCCCTCACAAGACATAATATTCCTGGGTGCCAGCTTAAATACAATGGCCCAGATGGCTTATCTCACGCCAGACAAGCAAGGACAACTGACTCAATACTTCAAAATGATGGCAACAAAGACCCAACTCCCTGTAAGAAAAATTCTGCAGGCCTTGGGATTCATGGCATCTTGCATACTACTAATACCATATGCAAAACTGCATATGAGGAAATTATAATGGTACCTGAAAAAAGCGTATGGACTCAACACAGCCACAGCTTGGAAACAATAATACCACTCATTCCCTGCCTTCAACAGGAGTTTCTATGGTGGGCTCAGGCATGTCACCTCAACAAGGGTCAGCCATTTACCTTACCCACAGCCAGGCAAATTATAACAACGGATGCATCGGATTATGCCTGGGGAGCACAAATGGTAGGACAGTGTATTCAGGGCAAATGGTCTGCAGATCAAAGGCATCTACATATCAATCAAAAAGAGATGCTAGCTGTACAAAATGCCCTAACAGCTTTCAAGGACCTCCTACATCCAGGACAACTACTAATAAAGACAGACAACCCCACAGTGATGTGGTACAAGGGGGCACACATTCTTACCCTCTATGCAGGCAAGCAATGACCTTGTGGAACACAGCACTGACCTACCAAGTTCAACTACAAGCACAATTCCTGCCAGGAAAGAAAAACACATTTGCAGACTATCTAAGCAGAAACATCATAGATCCTCACGAGTGGAAACTAGATCCACAAGTATTCGCAATGATAACTCAAAAAAGGGGGAGCCCAGACATAGATCTGTTTGCCTTCCCCCAAAATTACCAACTACGGAAATTTTGCACAAGGTCATACCACACACTGGCTTGGAAAGTGGATGCCCTCTCATTCAGTTGGAAAACATTAACAGTGTATACCTTTCCTCCACTGCCTCTTCTGGCAAAGGTGCTGCTGAAAGCCAGATTAGAGAGGCCACAAATGATGCTTATTGCTCCAGACTGGCCACGCCAACACTGGTATCCAATACTAAGGAACATGGCTCAAGGC
Source organism: Protopterus annectens (assembly GCF_019279795.1). Taxonomy (NCBI): domain Eukaryota; kingdom Metazoa; phylum Chordata; order Ceratodontiformes; family Protopteridae; genus Protopterus; species Protopterus annectens. The sequence continues at coordinate 1,275,101,865 of NC_056728.1, forward strand.
CCACCATGGATTTTACCTCATATTCCTCACCTGCTCACTCAGCAAAACAATCAGATTCTACACAGCCAGCTCAAGACTTTAAATCTGGCTGCATGGCAAATTACCTAAACAACCAGTCAACACTTCTCTCTAAAGCTGTTATGGATGTCATTCTGGAGGCCAGGAGGCCCAGCACCAGGAAAGCCTATTCAGACAAATGGAAAAGATTCTGCGCCTGGAACCAGGCTAAAGGCCAGAATCCCCTTGTCCCAAATATTCCTCAGATTCTACAATATTTAACTAAGATGTTGCACAAAGGACTTTCCTTTTCATCTATTAAGATCCACGCCTCAGCTATTTCAGCTCAATACAACACGGATCCTCCTATATTTTCACATCCATTACTAAGACAGTACCTCAGAGGGGCTAAGAACATAAGACCGCCCTGAAGAGCACCAACTTGGGATCTCAACTTTGTTTTGGAAAAACTTACACTACCGCCCTTTGAACCAGCTTCTACAGCTGATTTACAGTTTCTATCATGGAAAACTGCCCTGCTGCTAGCAATAATTTCAGCACGAAGAGTCTCAGAGTTACAGGCCCTAATGGCAGTGGAGCCTTTCATCATTTTTCATCAAGACAAAGTCGCTTTACGAACTAACCCTTCCTTTATGCCAAAGGTGGTATCCAGTGTGGCCCTAAACCAAACCATTAATTTGCCCACCTTTTATCCAATCCCCCAGAACAAAGGGGAAACGCTCCTACACTCTGGACATTCAAAACAGACCATTTCAAAATGGATAGGACATTGTATCAGTTTCTGCTACACACACCATGGGAAACCTGTACCTGGTAACATTAGGCCCCATTCCACCAGGGCTACAGCAACATCAACAGCCTTCCTCAGAGGGGTACCAACCAAGAATATTTTGGAGGCTGCAACTTGGAGTTCAGTGCACACCTTCACCAAGCACCATCACTTACCTCTATACTCTAAAACCAGAGCTGGCTTTGTCACTGCAGTTCTGCAGGGCCTACTACCTTCACCGAAACCTCTTTAGTTCCACCGCCCATCCTTAGCTTTGGGATTCAACCCAAGTGTGATGACTGCAACAGTGTAGCACGATGAACATAGTACAGTTTTGTACCTACCATAAATGTAGATATTCGAGTGTTCACACTGCTGCAGTCCAGGTTACCCTCCCTCCATCCCCTCTGACCTAGCTGAACTTTTCTATACCTTTCTATCCTGTACAACCTTTGTGGTGTATTTACTTGTAACTGATGGTATTCCTTTTATGTGTTTTATTAGCAATATGTATTGCCTACCTACTTGGGGGCACCTGACATCTGGGGCAAGAAAAACTGAAGAAAATGGCATTGGATGCCTCTTGTATACCCCTGGCGCACTGATGTCAGGGAAGAAGCGACAGCAACTGACGCTGTACCAAGACTTTGGAACTCTGGCCGACTGCAGGACCGCCTGACGGCAGGATAACCTAAGTGTGATGACTGCAGCAGTGTGAACACTCGAACATCTACATTTATGGTAGGTACAAAACTGTACTTTTGCAAGGGTAAACAAATCCAGTTTGGGAATAGTGCCTACCCCCCCAAAAATAAAGCCACTGCCTGTGTATCTCTCTGGTGACAGATTGGGGGGAAAGCAGAGGTTCAAATGGCCACAGTCCTGTACTTCAAGTGACTGCTGTTATACATATACACAGCATACCTCCTTACTGTTCACCCCTACCCCTAAGGCAGCCACCTGTATACTTGCTGATATGTGATTGTCAGGAAAGTGAAAACATAATAATTACAGTAATGTTGTCCACTTTTTGCTGCTAGACAGTACACAGCCCCTACACAATTTATAGTAATCTTTGCACACCTCCAAAGTCTGTAAGAAAAGTAAATGAAACGATGACCACACCATACCCAGCCCTTCACATAACCCACAGTATCCTTCTGTGCAACACCTCTGAACATTGTTTTCTAATGTTTGGGGGGGTTGAGAGCAGAGACCACCACTAAGTCCATGTCAAACTCCAGCTATACAGTCTAGGGTGCGGGGTCCACCAAGACCCCCAGTAGTTCTAAGTGATTCAGTGTTTGAAGTATTTTATAGTTTACTGTCATGTTACTGGAGACCAAAATCCTGAGACAAACATACTGAAAGACTAATGTTAAAACCAAAAGGTGAAAAACACTAAAGCCAAATTCCCTATCTTGGCAGATCCAGGAAGGAGTGTTAATGTGGGTCCTGCAGGAGTATAATGTGGGTTTCAACATTTTAATCTTTGGTTTGTTCATCTCATGATTCTGGTTAGTGATATTATGGTCTTCAGTAAGAGGACAGTAAACAGTATTTTCTTATTTCTGAAATTTAATTACTTGTTGACTAGATTTTTTACTGCTACCAGAAGAGTTGTGAATGTGCCTGGCTTTTTGTGTGTATTTATAAGATTAAAATTGGAGATATTCTTTATATACACACACACACACACACACACACACACACACATTCTTGTTTGTTCACCTTCAGGGAAATTGAAGGAGTTCCATTTCACCCGTTAAATATTTTGGAGGTGCTAGGTTTAACCAGGGCACATGGATTGACGCACATGCATACAGGGAGGGCTTGCAGACTCAACATTGAAAAAACATCACCAAGAACAACCAGAGCAAAGCACTGTGAAATGGCAGTGAACAGTTGTTTTCACACACATCCTTTTCCTGGCAAGCCATCAAAGATAGTCACCTATCATGTGTAGAAGCTGTATGTGTGATATAAGCGAAGGAAAATATGGCCAACCTGTTGACTCTTAAATACACTGCCACCAAGTCCCCCATGTACAAAAGTAATAATAGTACTGATGATGTCTGTGCTAGAAAGTGAAATAAATTTTTACCGACTTGTTACGCACACTGCAACACACACGCGCGCACTCACACACGCACAAGCACACAAACACATGCGCGCACACATGCACACGCACTCACAAGCCATAGCAGTACTAGTTTTACACTGATTTCAGCAAATAGCAATACAGTGTTCAGCACTAGAACTGCCAAATCAGATCAGCGACTGTTGTTTAGAAGTTGTCAAACAGCAGGGGTAAGTCATTTTTATTTATTACTCATTGAGGCATACCTGTCACTTTCCCAGATTTTATTGAACGTCTATAATTTTGCCTTACAATATTGTTCTGTCCCTTGTAAAAAGTTTGATATACTGGTAAATTATTCAGGAAAGGCGGTCATCAAATCCAGACGTCAGAGTTTCTTACTACTTATCTAATAATGCATATTGATACAAAATGTGTTACTCTATTAACTTAAGTGAAGCAGAGTAATATTTAAAAAGTGTTTTTGATTTTAAGCCTTTATTCTCATGTTTGCCCAGAATACTCGAGCAAAGAAGTTGAAAGTTTTTGGATCTAGTGTTCTGCCAGTATTTATTAAGCTCCCTGAAAGTGAAAGCCGTGTTTACTGGGAAAGTCCACTGGGCCAAAGAGCCCATTTTTAGTGGAGGCTCTGGGAGAAAAGCTCCAAGAGATAAAGATACAGTACTGAAATACAGTAATTGCAGTGAGGCACACAAGAACAAAGCACTCCAAGACAGGGGTTTAAAGTACAGTATAAATAATACAATAGTTGCAATAAGACAGACAGTACAAAAACGGATAATTAATAAGATTGCAGTGAAGTACATAAAAATAGACAAAAAGCAACAAAAATAATGTAAACAATTTGAAGAACCCAGGGCAAGCACTGAGATTGTTTATTCTGGGCTGCTGATCACTTACCTTGTTCATGTTCATTCATTGAGTATAAGATTTTTCCTAACAAGGTCATATTGGAGCCCAGTTTCAGTTAAAACACAACTAGAAAAAGAATAGTCTTTTTTTTTCTCCTTATTTTCCCCAGAAAGCAGCAGAAGCATTTGCCAGGCACCCATACACTCTAGTATGATTGGAGGGTCTCGTGCAACCACTTCTACTGTAGGTGCTTAAAGCTCCGTATGATTTTAGTTTTAGAGTAGGGGATGCCCACCAGAAGTATTTAACCAGGTCAAGGGTACTATGTTAGTTCTAAAACATTTAATGAACTTGCGAAACCTGTTACTTGACAAAACACTGTTAATATAACCAGCAATATCTTCAAAATTTTATGGAGATGTAAATGAGTTGTTATCCATTGGGTTTTATTAAGTGCAAAGAGGTATCTGAGAGCATGTTTTAGGAGTTAAATGAGCTGGCAAAGTGTCAAAATTCCCTACAGAGCTCTCTGACATACATAGTTGGTGAGCAGACGAGTGTAGCTAAGAAAAAAAAAAAAAAAAAGATCCTTGACTGCTTTAGGAAGGCTGCACATCTGCAACCTTGGCCATCAGGGTTCTTAAGTGACAGATTTTTATGCTGAAAGACTAGTACTCCTTCCTCTGTCATCTCAAGTTTAAGACAGAGGGGGGCATGGTTGAACTTTGCATCAGTGATAAGTATGCAACAAACTTTTGGATTGTTTAGGCTAGACTTCTGGAGTGCATAATAGCTTTTTTTTTTTTTCTTTTTTCTGCAGTAAGTTTGTTTTTATTGAGGTCACTGAGTTGCCTGAATGTCTTGTGGCTATGTTGTGCTTTCTTTTAAGGCCAGGATTTCCAAGATTCTCATTTAAGGAGTAATTCTTTAGTTGATTGTGTTAGCCATGGAGCAGGATTTACTTTGGCTGTCTTTTCTCATGGGGGCCATTTTGTTGATTATATTGGGCAAGATCTGATTAAATTTCAGTTTTGCATTGTGTAATGATAGGTATTTCAGTAGTGCAGCTGTATGCTCTTAGGGTAAATGTGAATGTTTAAGAACTGTGTTATAGTGGTATTGTTTTTGGAAACATAAGGAATGCCTGTAGGCCTGTAGGTATAAGTTGGTAAATAGTAACTGCGTCTGACAGAATGTAGTTTTACTAAAATCAAATGCTAGAATTCAGTCAATTATTGAGTTGTTTTGTAGTTTGTCTGGTAGGGGTAGTGATAAGTTCTGTAAATCCATAATTAGATAAGTCATAGAACAGTTCCCACAACTACTGAGAAATTCCTCAGTTACTTCTGTAAATTTGATGGGCTTCTAGATACATGCAATGTACTACACAGTAAGTAAATGATTTTACTTACTCATCTAAATTTTGTGTGCCGTTGCTGTACTAGAGCTATACGAGTCTATATTACATCATCAAATTCACAGGTGTTAGAACGATGTAATATCGAACTGTTAAGTTCGAAACCCAAAAAGTATGAAAACACAGAACAACGATTTTGAAACTTAAACTGTGTGCCCCAATGTGGAGGCTGTGCCCCCTTACTTAATGTATACCAACTCCGAGATCACACCACAGTGGAGGAAATAGCAAAGCTGCGAAATGGCACATCTGCGGCTTCGCTATTTTCGCATTTCGAACATATGGGTTCGATATTACAACGTTCGGACTTCTGTGAGTTCGACATTGTAATATAGACCCAAGCTATACAGGTGATGGTTTCAGAACTCACAGCCCTGGTGATTTCTCTTGTACATGCTAGACAGGAGCTGGTTTAGAACCTGGAAAATCGAAACTCTTCAGAAGAGCTGCAAGAATATAATGTAGCTTAGACAGGTGGCAAAAGTAAGAAGTGGTTTAAAAGTAGAGCTCTGAAAAAGACTCCTCTGGTTTGGAAGGAGGAGAGGGTTTCAAGCTTTAAAGGTGTAGATCAGGTGAAGCAGTTTCAGGTGCACTTAGCTTAGAAGTCTAAAGAAGAAGTAAAAACAGATAGGGTCAATCAACATATGGGGAGAGTACCTTGAAAAAAGCAATCAACCAGCACTAAAACTGAAACATCAAGTAGTGAATGGTTCATATGCCAACTGAAGAATCAATTGTCAGGGATAATGGTGCTGTTTTACATATAATCAAGGAGCATTACTCTGAACTTTACTGTACAGCAACTACCACAGCAGAGTACTTGAACTGATTGATGGTGTTTTTAAAAAACATAGTGATCCCAGAGTTGAACAGTGACCAGACAGCAGAGTTACTTAGACCCATAACTGTACAGTCAAGTGTTACTACACCAACCTGTAAATAAGATGTCTGACACTGATGGTATCTCAGTGGATTTATACAGACGGATTCAGGATAACACCATCTCACTGCAGGTCCAGGTAATGAATGATGCTGTCTGTAAAGAAGTGATCCCATAATTGTGAATTAAGTGGTTATTTCTGCTGCTTTAAAAAGGAAGGATCTGTGTTATGGTCTTCCTACAGGCCAGTATCAGTTTTGAATCACAGTTATAATGTCTTTATTGCACTTAAGACAAAACTGCGTAATTCACTGGGATCAGCATGGCTTGGGGAGCATAGTAGATGAAAGATAATATCAAGATCCTTACAATGAAAGAGAGAGTATAAAACAGTAATAAGTCTCAGAGTCTTGAGTCCGGATAACAAAAAAGTATTTGATAGGGTAGAAATGGCATAATCTGGTTGAGGTCTTGCAAAGACTGGCTTTGTCACAGAAGTCTAATCTCTTCTAGGGTATCTAAAGCAGGTTGGCAACTCAAGTGAAGATATTAATGCTGTCTAATAGTTTGAGATCATGAGGGGGCTTGCCATGGCTGCACACACTCTCTGTACCTAAACAAGATATAGCCATGTGGCACTATTCAAAACAAGATATCCTTGTTTGTAGATGGCATTCTACTCACCCTAGTGGACTTCAAGGTTGTCCTGGATCAGATATTTGAGATATTTGATCATTTCAACAAATTTACTGGATACAAAGTTAACAGTTGAAGATGGACTCTATCTCCAGTGATTACAACCCAAATACTGACAAGTACTCTGGTATGTAGCCAATATTTTCTTTGGAAAGACAATAAAGTACCTAATGCTAAAACTGACTAAATCAGTCCAAGACACTATAGATGTGACCTATGTAGGTGCTAATTGACAGGATAAGCAGGTGTTTCCTTGCTTGAAAAGTTATAAACTTTGAAATGGATCAAAGGCTGTAAGCCTTGAGTACATTTATTCTTATCTAGCTTTTGCATATAGGTTTGTAGGCAAATACTGGTGTAGCTGCCCTTGCAGCCCATTTTAAGCCTAGATAATTTCCCATTTTGTGCTCTAATCCATTTGGTTAGAGGTTGGCCTTGTCCTTTCCATGGTTGATAATTGTATATTAACCCTAATAAGAAAAACTGGAATTATACCATAGATAACTTGAGGGGGGGACCCATGCATGGGGTAATGCATTTAGGAGCTGCCTATGTCCATTAGTAGTTTGGGGCAGTCCCGGGGTAAATTTTATTTCACATCCATAGATGGAAGTTGCATTTGAATATGGACAGGGATGAAATTTATTTTATGTGGATTGGTAGTCTGTCCCACAGCTGTGGTATACTCTGTGAGATGTACCTGCCCTTTCAAACTGTTTTGTTGTTGCAGAAGATGTTTAGATTCCTAGACCGTGAATTTCTGATGCTGTCTGACTTGGCTAATGTGCAGCAAAATTTCATCAGTATTGAGTCAGAAGATTCCTTGTATGCCAGACACAGGTTACTTATAAGAGTATAGTGAATAGTGATGGGGCTTTGAGTCTGTCCATGTAAGACATGTTTAGGCCTTGTATCCTTTTAGTAAGGTAGGTTCTGTGGACTTTCCAGTGGTTGCATCTGTCTGGACAGGTGCATGCCAAAGGGGGAATTATATTTATTGACTGGTCTAATGAGGGCCGAGTAAAAGGGGAGGGGTGGCTAAATTGTTCATGCTATTTAAGATGCATCCTGGGATATAGTCAAGATCCATTGATGCATTATTTTTAGCTTTTGCTAACACTTTTAGTACTACTTGGTGTTATGTGATAGCTGGAGATGGCCAAGTTTCAACTGTGTCCTCAGGGACAGAGGAGAGAGAGAGGAGTAAAGTTAGAGCTGAATTTATTGTCCAGTAGGTTCGCAGCATCTTCAGCTTCATTGTAGTTAACATATTTCTCAATCAGACCAGTGCATTGCTGCATGTGCTTCTGAGATTATGGACCGAACTAAAGGCGTTATGATTGTCTTTGGCTTGGGTAGCTGTTATAGCTTTAAAATTTGATGTGGTTGATATGGTGCTGTTCATAATTTTCTAATACTGCATTGTCAAAGATGATACTGTTTCATTTGCCTGTGTTAATATACACTGTATGTTGTGTTGTGCCAAAAGATCTTTTCTACCTGGGCTTCTGCTCAGAAGGAGTTCTATACCCAGTCTCTCTTCTCTAGTCACAAATGAAAATAAATAATAAATCTGCATTTGTTTATTCACAAAATTGTACTAGTCCCCCTTTAAATAGTGTTGAACCCTTTTGAAAATTCATCACTACTTCTAAATTCCTTTTGATCCATCCTAATTTGCAAGCCTGGGGGTGTTCTGGGTGAAAGCACTTAACGTGGTTATTTTGTGCTTGTTACTATAATAAATTATCCTGCTTTTACTGCTTGGAGCCTCATGTCTGACTAGTTTGATAAAGCTTTGGGCACCTTTCTTGCATGCCATACACCTGCTCAAGCATGTGAGTATGCTGGCATAAGAAGGATGTACTGGTATCAAAAATCTAAACTTTCTCACAGTTGGTACACTTAGATGTCTTGTCAACTTAGCAGCTTTGGTATTGGTGGACTGCTTTTGTCAACAAGTTTTGGGCAAGTGAGTACTCATTGACCTTACTTTTTTCCATAGAAAAAAGTTACAGCAACTTTTAGTACATGTCTGTCAGGAAAGTAAAATGTGTGTGGAAGGCAAATACCTTGTAGAGATGCCCACATGGCCTCCGTTTTCTGTTTAGGGGAAATGATGACATCAGGTCTTATGGTATCTGCTTATCTTTTTCACCTAAAACAATTTAAAGTAGGCTTGATTCTCTTGAGAACTGACATCCTAAGATTTTGCTGTTAAGGCCTACATTATAAATGGCCATCTGGAGAAAGTTTTTATTAGGAGTTCATTGACCAAGGTGCTTAAAAATTAGTGGAAAATTAATACAGATTTCAAGCAATTTTCTATCCCCTTTTCGTACGTAACAAAGGAGTTGTCATTTCAGCCTTAGGCCTTGCTTTCAGAAGCCCTTCAAGTCCTCTCAATAGAAATCTATAAAATAGCACTTTAGAAAAAATGGCAGAGATTCCAGAATTAAATGAAGTGGACTCCCAAAGATCCTCCAATCATAAGAAAACTGCCTGACTACCTTTGGACCTCATCCCACCCCAAACATCCTGACAGTCTCTCTCTTTGCATCTTTGGAGGCAGATCTTGTTAGATACTTTGATTTTGAAAATTAATTCATCACTGCTATAAACTTCCGCGGGAATCTCTCCCTTGTTAACCAGGGAATCCTCTCTGCCAAAAGAACCAAGCTCTCTTGTTTCCCCAAATTAAGATATGTTGTGCCAGGGGATAGTCGCGCCTATTGCCCTTTCCAAACCGGGAGGATGCTTTGCCTATTGCTCTTTCCAACAGGGAGGATGCTTTAACTCATTTGTGTTTTGTAGTACCCAATAAGGAAGGCATTTGGAGGGCAAATTTAGACCTTTTAATTCTAAATAGCTTTCTCTTGGTTCTAAAGTTCATAATATTAACCTTGTAGACTGTATTTTCCTCCTCATACCACCTCTTCAGGCTTACTTAACCATTCTGGACCTTAAGGATATATGTCATCACATCTGTGGCACGAGTTAAGACTTACAAATATATAGGTACAAGGTCATGAGCATTCAGAAGCTATGCAGCTGAAACACTGGTGTGTACTTAAGGGATACTCTGCATATATCCCCAGGGCCTCCACTATAAGAGGTTTAATATATTACATAGTGAAGACTTCAGTGTTGGTGTATCTTTCTTGTAATTTTTACTAAGTAGTCATAAAAAAACACAAGTAATATCTTAGATTCTGTGCTTTGGTGTTGCACTTTCAATTTATATCTTTGCCATTGTGTGTATTAGCCAGTGTAAGGGTTTTCAGAAAATGTATGACTCTAGTCATTGCCTTCTGTAGACTTAAGGAAGTTTGCATGTATGCTTACCCAGAAGATTTGCTCTATTCTGACTACTACCTCGCAAGATACTTGGCATCTCTTCACTTCTAAGTGAAACTGTTCTGTAGTTTAAGTTCCAAGTTAAGTCTGGAAAAGTCTTCCCTGATCCCTTCTCACAGCTTAATCTTTGTAGGATGCCTTCTGTTCACCTCTTTGAAGGTAGCATACCTCCTTGCAATTAGTTTTTCCTGCCAATGCAGTTCCACAGCAGGAGAATTCCTCAAAATTCTCTGTTACGTATCTTTATTCCACCCTCATGGATGTTCTTCGTGTTTCACTGTTGCAGTCATCACATTTGGGTTATCCTTGCCAGGGTAGCCCTCGGCCGGCCCAAATACCGTAGACTTAGTATTTGTCGGTTGCTGTCGCTTGAGGACTGACATCAGGTCATCAGTGGTATAAAGGAAGGCATCCGATGCCATTATAGTTTCATAGTTTGGTACTAGGCTATCTGCCCTGGGGCATTTATAAGCCTAGCCATAGTGATGTGGCTTTCGCCACCCCATGTAATGGTACAAAAGTGTACAGTATAGATTTAGAATACTGTGCCTCTGTCTAGCAGTGACACAGTGAAGACCCCCTTACATAATAGAATTAGTTTACTGTGCCTCTGTCTAGTAGTGACACAGAGATGACCCCTGGGGTAAACCTACGATCTCCCATCCACTCGTCAAGATTTCTCTTGAACAGAGTCAGTGAGGAGCTCTGCCTAACATGAACTGGGATTCTTTTCCAGAGTATGGGAAGCCTCTGAGTTATGAATCTGTCCCTCCAGCATGTCCTATTCATATTTGTGCTGAGGTTTAAATCTGTAGCTCTCGTGGTTCTGATGGATTTGTATTTTTTGAGGTGGAGCATGTCCATCAATTCCTGATTGGACATGGCCTTGTACGTCAGGCACAGATCACCTCTGAGCAGGCGCTATGCTACTGAATAGAGCTGGAGTTTCTTTAGTCTGGCAGCATATGGCATATGTTGGAGACCCTTGATCCTCTTGGTGAGGTACTTTTGGGGTCTCTGTAGCTGTTGCAAGTGCCGGGTGAGGTACATACCAAATGGGGCATTGTACTCAATCATGGGCCTGATAAGGGAGCAGTATAGGGGTACAATGACCTCCTTTGATCTGGATGTGAATCCCTTCATGATAAGGTGGGCAAGGTAGAAAGTCTTTCTAACCACTTTGGCAACGTGGGTGTCAAATGAGCGGTCACTATCGACTTGGGTCCCCAGGTCTCTGATTACTTTTTCCGTTCTCAGTGGGTTACTGTCTATGTGATAATTTGTGGGTACTTTGTTTTTCCCAAAGGGGATGACTATACATTTTTTGGCATTTAGTTTAAGGCCATGACTCGTTTCAGTGAGGCCTTTCTGTAGGATGTATGTGTCAGCTGGTGTATCGACTATTGCGCCTAGTTTGCAGTCATCTGCGAACTTTGTCAGCCACAACCCTCCCATGTTTACTTTCACATCTGAGAAATAAATGCCGAACAAGAGGGGTCCCAGGACAGAGCCCTGTGGGACACCACTTGTGACTGGCTTTGAGTCTGACATGGCTCCAGCGATTTTGCCTTTATGGGTTCTATCCTTTAGCCAGTTTGCCACCCATCTTGTGACATATGGATTTACATTTAAGCTGTTGAGCTTGTCTATGATGCCAGAGTGGGGTATTGTGTCGAAAGCTTTAGCCAAGTCCAGGTAGGCTGTATGGACTGCTTTGCCCTCGTCAATGGCTTTAGTGACTGTTTCGAAAAAGTCAACCAGGTTCAAAAGGCAGGATCTGCCCTTTACAAAGCCGAACTGGGTGGGATCAAGTGTCTGTAAGTCCCCAATGTCTCTGTTTATGAGTTCCATAATGATTCTTTCCATAGCTTTGCAGACCAGGCTGGTTAAGCTTATGGGGCGGTAGTTACCAGGGTCTGTAGAGGTGCCTCCTTTGTGGAGTGGGACTACTGTTGCTGTACGCCAGTGTTCAGGTACATATCCTGTAGTAAGGCTAAGGTTAAATAGCATTTTTACGTGCCGGTTTAGCTCCTCTTGGAGTTCACATAGCACGCAACCCAGGATACCGTCAGGTCCCATTGATGCTGTGTTTTTAGCTTTGCTGAGGGCGGTTCTCACCTGGACATCTGAGATGACAGGGAGGTTACATTCAGCTGGGATAAGTATTTCTTCTTTTGGGGGTGAGGGAGGGGAGAAATTTGCACTGAATCTGTCTGCCAGAATGTTGGCAATATCTGTGGGTTCAGTGTATTTTTTGTCATTGTGAACTAACTCTGAACATATCGGAGGGTTTCCGCCCAGGTTTCTAACATAGCTGAAGAAGGCCTTGTGGTTATCTTTAGTGTCCATAGCGATTTTTCTCTCAAAGTTGGCCTTGGATGTTTTTATGAGAGAACGTAGCTTTCTACTAGTGCTGATCAGAGATGCCTTCTCTTTATGGGATTTTGCTCTGTCGTGCAGTAGCTTCCTTCTTTTGTTATACAATTTGTTTATGGCTGGGGTCCACCAGACAGGACACCTGCCCTTGGTTGAGAGGATCTTGGTTTTATTTGGGATTGCATGATCCAAGCATTCTTGGAGATGTCCGTAGAAAGCATTTGTGAAGGATTCTGCATTGTGGGATGTGGTTTCCACTGGCCCAGTGGGCTTAAAGGATACCATCTCAGTTTTAAGAAGTGTAAAGTTGGCTTTTGAGAAGTTTTTCACTGTAGTCTTTTGTGTTGGGGGTGGAGGTGGGATATGTATATCCAGGGTGATTAGTTTATGGTCAGATCTCACTAGTGAGGGGTATACTTCCGGTGTGGAGCACTTTGTCCCCATGTTTGTGATGATCAGGTCTAGTATATTATCTCCCCTTGTGGGAGAGGTGACTAGCTGTTCCATTGCATTTGAATTTATGAATTCCAGGAACCTTTGGGCTAGGTTGTTTGGGCTAGAATAATGCACCCAGTCTATGTTAGGGTAGTTGAAGTCTCCCAATATGATGGTGTTTGGTGAAACATTCATATCCTCCAATGACTTCAGAAAGGCTGAGTGGGGTTCCTGAGATTGGGAGGGTGGTCTGTAACATGCTGCCAGTTGTATAGCAGTTTTGCCTACGGTTAGTTGCACCTGGATGGTCTCTGATGTTTCATGTGTTACCACTAACCTGGAGGTGTGGGTGTCCTTGATGAATATGGACACTCCCCCTCCCTTTTTGGTTTGGCCCGAGTTTTGGGGCCGAAAATCATGATACGAGGTATAGCCTGGTAGCGCTGGGGTGCTCTCAGGAGCCTTGAACCAGGTTTCATTTACTGCACAGACATCGATGTTCTCCATACTGAGGAGTGCTTCGAGAGCCTGCATCTTGAGATTTAGACTTCTGGCATTGAGCAGCATTACCCTAAATCTTTTTCCATTTTTGTTTTCTAAGGAGGTGGGTTTGTCTTTTTAGCCTTGCCTAAAAAAGGCACTATGGGGGTGGCAAGAGCCTTAGCCAATATCCGGAAGCCCAGTGGTGACAGGTGCAAGCCGTCCCTTGTGAAGCAGCGTGGCTTGTCCAACATGTCATCCCAAGCAGACAGACATTGGATCCCCCTAGAATGACACCAGTATTTGAGCCAATTATTAAAGCTGATCATCTTGTCTTTGTATTGTGGCATCATTCTTGGTGAGGGCAAGATGCTGCTCAGGGTCAGGGTCATACCAGCCTGGGCTACATAATCAGAGAGCTCCTCTATGTCTCTTTTCATGTAGTCCAGGGAGGTACATCTCAGGTCATTCACGCCGGCATGGACAATGACGGAGTCATATTTGTACTTGCTTTGGAGTGACCTGAGTGCGTGTTTTATGTGGCGGATCCTAGCTCCCGATAAGCATCTCATTGTTACCCTCTCCTTGTTCAGCCTGGTAAGCGGAACGTCAGTGTGTCTGACTATAGAGTCACCTATTACTAGTGTATCAGGCATGGTGTTTGGGCTTAAGGGCTGTGATTGTTTGACACACTGACTTATTGAAGTATGTGTTGCATGTGTTATGTTTTGAGGTGGTGGAGTTTTGGGTGTCTGTTTTGGGAGCCTCTGTTTTTTTGGTAAGTTTTTTGTTAGAGCCTCCGAGTATGTCTTTGTGTTATTATGTGTTTGGTTTGCAGTTGTGGTAGGTCTATGTGGGACTGTGTTTGGTGTGTGTGTGGTTACCTTCTCCTCCTGTCTGGTATTGCCAGTCCTGAGTTGAGAGAGTTCAGCCTCCAGTTTGGCTATATAGTTGCATCTCTCACATGTATTTGTGTTTGTTGGGAGGAGGAGAGGGTTGTCTGTGTACATGAGACAATTGTAGCATTGTCTCAAGATTCCCAGATTAACCAGCTGAACCGGAGAGGATGCTAGTAATCTACCACTCGGCATGCTAGAATATTATAAGGGAGTGCTGTGCCTTTAAGGGAAGTGGGTACTCACAGGGAAGGTGGGTGGATGTAGTGCTTACTTTAGTTAGGGAGTGCTTACTTAGAAGAGAGGTTTTGAGAACAAGTGCTAGGCTTATAATAACGTGATTAGACTGATTATTATAAGAGTAGAGCTTTCTTAGGGGGAAATATGGAGCAGACTTGACGGAGCCAGAAAAAGTTTAACCAGCGCTGCGCTATGCGCACAAACGCGCAAAGCTGTGCAAACGCGGATTTTAAACAGGGAACTTCAAAAGAGCTAGAAATGGTGCAAAACAACCAATTACTACAAGCTCTTGTGCTGAGGTCACTCCTTCATGGACAGATAGGCTGCTCAAGGCTCCCCACTCCCACTGGTGAGCCAAGAAACTTCCTTCTATCCAAGTAAGGCAATGGACAACACAGGAACTAAACCACAGCCCAGAATACAGCAAAGCCTGTATACTGGTCTAAACTAGTCGAGGAGAGGCGGGAAAACAAGGATTTTTTTTTTGTTTGTTTGTTTTTGAGATGAAAGCGCACAGAAAAGCAGGAAACAGTAATAAATCAGTTACACAGGCTAGCACACTTTAGTGGGCAGCCTCAATAGTTAAATTTAACAAACAAACAACTTTCGACCAATTTTCGACTAAATGAAACTTTAAGTGCAGATAATATATAATGCAACAAACAGTTAAAAAACAGTTTAAGCTTGTTCAAGGTAAGCAAGAGAAGGTATTTCAGGTAAAAAAACAGCAAAAAATACTTAAATCAGGAAAGTAGTCACTTTTCTCAGTTCCCTGCTGCTAGGACCACTCTGCAGGACCATGAGGAGCTGTTGCTGAGTAGTATAGCCAGAAAAAAATGTACACTTAGTATTTGTCAGTTGCTGTTGCTTGAGGACTGACATCAGGTCATCAGTGGTATAAAGGAAGGCACCCGATGCCATTACATCAGTCTTTCTTGCCAAGGAGCCAGAAGCAGAAGCAGTTCGCACAAGTGCCGGTCGGCCGCTATTTGAGTTTAGTTTCCGAATTGAAGTTTGTCTTCGAAAGCTAAGTACCCCATTGGGGATCCTTTTTTTCTTGCACTAACCAATGTCGGAAAAAGTTAATTGTGTCACCTGTGGAAAGCAAATACCACACCGGGACTTCCATTCTTACTGCGTCACTTGTCTAGGCCCAGACCAAGACGTCCCTCGTTGTCACTTCTGTGCTCTGTTTAACACCAGAACTATCAGTCGTCTGGCCCTTATTGTAGCTAGATATTTCCATTTACAGTTCTCTAATTTTGATATGGCTTTGGAAAGCCATCCGACAGCGAATCTTCCGAAAAAAAGATAAAGACAGATACGGACCGCACAGGACCAAACCTTCCGACGATGCTTCTGTTAAGCTGGTAGTCAGTCCTCCGGAACTCAGTGAGTCGCTTTTGCAGCCCATGATGCCCATTTCAGTTAATTCACAGCCGCTACAGAGACCCTTTCGGAGTCTTGTATGCCACAGAACTCTTCTTCGTCTAAGAATCCTGCGGTCGTCTCTACCTTGGATGGGTCCGGAGCCGCTGTGCAGGCACCGGCTTCAGAGGAAGTCCTTTGCAACACCGAATCCCGACATAAACTGAAATCTTCCATCATGACTACCATTCTTTCAAAAACAACAGAGTTCCTCAGGCCCAGGGTTCGAACCACACCCAAGAAACTGATTACCCATTCTCATTCGCCTGGTCCCTTGCCTCAGTCTCAAATGCTTAAAATCACATTATGCTGATTGGGGGCCAGTCCACTCCCTCGAAAAGGAAAAGCGATCTGTCTCCAGCAGTTTTGTCTGAACAAGACTCAGATGAAGCCGATGCATCTGACTATGAAGGCATGCAGCCACTCTCCACTTACGCGGATTCTGATGCAGAGGATTCCATTCCTTCAGCTTCTCCCCCAGTGGATTTTTCCATGGGGAAACCCTGCATACCTTAAGGGAGCATTTCCAATGGGAGAGTCGAGACTACCCACAGTCTAAAAAGAGACCGAGTTCTTGGACCTTCCACAACACAGGCCCTTAGCCATCTCCCCAGTTCTGGATGTGGTGGATGAGGTCTTCCTTGAATCCAGCCTGAATCCAGATGCCCTCCCTCCTCTCCCAGAAAACCAGATGGGTACCACAGAGTCCCTGACTCACAAATATCTTTTTAAAAATCATACAGCTGACCCTGAGGTAATTACTCAAAGGCCTAAAGGGATTAAAGCAACCTCAGCTAAGAATCCCACCCTTCAGACAGGGATTTCGAGCACTGGACAGATGGGGTAAAAAAAGTATACACCTCTGGTACTCTTGCTTTCAGGGCACTAAATTATCAGTTCCATATGGTAAGTATCAGCAGCATACCTTGGAACTCCTTAAACAAAAAAAATTCTTCCTTTCCTGCATGGGCATAATCTAAAGACTTACAGGACTTAATGCATTGTGCTGGTCAAGTAACTAAACACACTTTGCACTGTGGTTTTGACAGCCTTGAAGCTTCTTGCAGGGCAGCAGTCACTGGATCTGTCATTAGAAGACATGCATGACTTAAGGAACAACCCCTGCCAGACCATGTCAAATCAAAATTGGATGCACCCTTGCACAAAGGTAATTTGTTTGGCACTAAAGCAGACGACGTCTTAACTCATTCACTCTGGAGCAGCTCAGGAAAAGCTGCCTGCGTAATTCCACCATAGGAACAACAGTGCAGCCTGAGCTCATTTTCAGAAAATTAATTTGTAATACCATACAGAAAACAAATGTTCATAACTCTTTATAAGAGCTAGACTAAAAATGTAAACTCGAAAGTTGTTCAGCAGTCACTAACCTTTCCAGCTGTGTAAATGTTGATAGTGTATAATCAAAGTCATTATTAAATATTTGGCGAGGAATGCTGATATTGTGCATATTTGTTACCTTTTTGGAAAAACAAAGCATAATATCTTGGTCAATGTACCATGCAGACCCATACAATTTGAATGTAATTTGTTAGTATGAATGTCCGCTTTAAAATGATACCTTAAACATTACTGTGTGGTGTTCCTTTCTTGAGATATTCACAGAAATATGATTAATATATTATTTTTCATAAATGATAAATAAACTAAGCATATCTCATCACCTGTAACAGAGCCTACATAGCAGTGTAGAAGTTGTGCAACTGAATGTCATCTTCAAAGTGATGCATCATTTGTGTGATCACCATGCTCCCTTGCAAAGATATGGGCATAATAATGAAAAGTATTGTAAATGTATAATTTTCATAATCGTACAAGACTAAACAAACTGTGATATCTCACGTGTGTAGAGTGCACAGATACAGTTCTTTTACCATGTTGTAAAGAGTAAGACTGTCTTCAAAATGAGGTATTACTTGGCACACTGACATGCTCCGTTGCAAAGTTATTTACCAAAATATGAAAAAAAAATCATAATTTCCATAACCTAATTCCAAACAAACTTTGATTTCTGTATATGTGTCCAGCATACAGGCACAATTATTTTACCATGTTGGAACCAGCAATACTGTCTTCAAAATGATGTATTACTTGGCACATTCAGATGCTCCCTTGCAAAGTTATTTACCAAAATATGAAAAAAAATCATAATTTCCATAACCTAAGTCCGAAACAAACTTTGATATCTGCACAGGAGTACAATATACAGGCACCATTATTTTACCATGTTAGAACTATCAGTACTGTCTTCAAAATGAGGTATTACTTAGCACAGTGGGATGCTCCCTTGCAAAGTTATTTACCAAAATATGAAAAAAGTCATAATTTCCGTAACCTAAGTCCAAAACAAACTTGGATATCTGCCTATGAGTACAACATACAGGCACCATTCTTTTACCATGTTAGAACTATAAATAATCTTTTCAAAATGAGGTATTACTTAGCACATTCAGATGCTCCCTTGCAAACTTATTTACCAAAATATGAAAAAAAATCATAATTTCCATAACCTAAGTCCCAAACAAACTTTGATATCTGCACGTCTATAACATACAGGCACAATTTTTTTACCATGTTGGAACTATCGATACTGTCTTCAAAATGAAGTATTACTTGGCACACTGACATGGTCCCTTGCAAAGTTATTTACCAAAATATGAAAACAATCATAATTTCCATAACCATATAACCAAATAACAATAACTAATACATGTTAGTGTGGAGTATGTGCATATTGTTAACAGATAATAATTATTCTCGAAAGCTGGATACATAAACAAAAACTTATAATAACCATCACTGAAACCTGTGCTATAGATAACCTATACTTGTTGCACCGTATCTGTATTATGATCTTCAGCAGTCTGACCATGTATGCAGAAGCACTTCCCTGGCACACAAATGAATTATTTCCCCTGCCAACATCTTCATTACTACATGTTATACACATATCCCTAAATGAAACATTCACCCAAATGACCCCCTCAGGAAAATGTTGAATTACGCACAATCATACATATATAGCCATATACACATGCACAAATTATATATATATTATACACACACACACACACACACACACACACACACACACACACACACAAAGAAAAAAATCAGGGGTTTAGGAGGATAGACAGTTATTGACGAATGAAGGGTGTTGTTTGTAATGACTCCAACCAGAGAAAAAACACAACCTGGCTTGTACATTCATCAAGGTGATAACGACTTCTACTTATGTGAATAACGGTGACAGCAGCTGATTTTTCCCAGAAAAGTGATAATGACTTACTGCTATATTGTAATTGCACGTATTGGTAATATGATAATGACCTTCCTTTCATTACTGCAAAGGTATGCATGCTGAGACACGGGTGATAATTGCTGCACATAACCTCAGTAGGCATTCATTATATCACATTGGGCAGCTGTTATGTAACACAGACTCAATATCATCAGTAAGGAGAAGACCCGAGTCATTCAGTCAAATAGTATAACACTTAGATATTACTGAGCCCTTCCTCCTACCTAAATTCCACACATGACTGACAAAGCCAGGAGAAATGCACAAAAAATATGGTAGCTCCATGCTGCCAGTAGTCACCTAATGATGACCTTCATCTCACTCAGGCAACTACTGAGTATCATCATAATAATAAGACGGGCAGAAATGTCAAACTTATCTGGCTGATCCATTTAAAAGTATTAATTCAGGTTCTCTCACCTAAACATCCCTCTGGTTACAGTAACAGTCAGAAGTTAAAAAGGCAGATATATTGTCAAAAATATCCAGTTAAACAATGCCAACATTTCAAGGTCATTTCAAAACAAACAATTTCCAAATGGATCGCGCACTGCATCCATTTCTGCTACAAGCACCATGGAAAACCAACTCCTCAGGGGGTCAGATCACATTCTACTAGGGCTACATCTACCTCTACAGGATTTCTCAGGGGAGTCCCTGCCAGAGATATACTGGAAGCTGCTACCTGGAGTTCTGTACACACCTTCACCAAGCATTACCACCTGCCTATCTTTATCAAATCCAGGGCAGGATTTGCTACAACAGTCTTGCAAGGCCTACTAGCCAGCCCAAACATTTCTTGACTGCCTCCACCCTTCCTCAGCTTTGGGAATCATTATTGATATCATTATTGCCAATTATTTAGTGATTTCAGTCCTCAATGATTTGCCAGAAAAGTCACAAAAATTAATGACCAATAGACCAAAAATAAGAGGCAGAGATCTGGACATTTAGCAAAAATCTGGACAGTTGAGAAGTATGCATGGCTCCTCTCCTCACCTCTGTGCAACTTTTACACCAATATCTCACAGATAACAAAAGAAATGTAAAATGTCCAAGCTACAAAATAGTTTTCATACCAGCTTCTTACCATCTAGTCACATATGGGTTAGCTGAAGCATTTGTTCAAACTTGATATGCAGAGAAATGCATTTTACGTTGAATAAGAGAAGTACGGGTATATCTATTCTACCCGGATATTACAGCCAACACCCTACATCTGTACCTCTCAACAAAAATTAGGAGGTGCAGCATCCAGCAGGTAAAAGCCGTCGCAAACTAAACAAACTACTCAGAGGACAAATAAAGTCTACAAAAGGCAAATAGGAGTTAAGTTCGGCCTTCCAAGAAAAGGAAAACTGCAAATGTACCTAACCAGGCATACCCAACAATTGAAATGTCCACAGAGGTTCCTCACTAAAAGAATGTAAGGTGCAACTATAATGTGCCCTATGCAGACCTCCTCAAGGTCCTATCCCTGTATTCTGTCTCCTACAGCCTTTGGAGGGGAGATCTATGCCTTACACGCAGGGTCTTGTCAAACCCAACTCTGGACCACCTACATATCCACCAAACATACAGTACCAAAATTACCCGCTATAAAGACTTAAACCTTGCCTGTGATATAAACAGGACCTGCTGGAGAGATAGGAATGTATCCCAGAGACTATTGCATCTATGGAACAGGCTCCCTATCCATGTGAAGCAGAGTTCCTCCCTAACCCAATTCTTTTCAGAAAGGTGAATGGCCATCCCCTGGTAATACCACTTTAGACTTCACTAAGGAGTTTAAGTAAGAAAAACACACCACTGCTTTTATGATTTTTAAATCTTTTTATAGTAAGCTAAATCTGACCATATTATGCGACCCAATGAAGGAAAAGCCTTGCTTATTTCCATAGAATAACTCCTTATATCTACTAAAAATGTAGGATTATGATGTATATAATCTGTGAGAAGCTTTTCACTGACCTGCACATAATTGCTGTCCACATCTTTTACTAGCATTTATTTTAATTTGCATAGAATGCTAAGTATTCACTAGACAGCAAGCCATTTCTATTTTAGGACACAGATAATTTTCACCTCCATCCCATCTATTTGTCTTTTCACTAAAGGTCAATTGTTAATGTAGACTATAGCACTTCTATGACAATCTCAGAATTAGAATGAATTATTTGAAATTTAATGTTTGTTTTATCTTGCTTGCATGAGCAAGTTCAATGTTACTTGATTTGCAAATATACTTACATAGCTGCCATTATTAAAGCAAGCCGCCTTGCAAATTAACAAAGATTAAATCAAACTGTTATACAAACGAATACAGTTTCCTCTACAAAATGTTAAATACATATGTGATGTATTGGCAACTACAGTCCTATAAAGTGAAATTATGCTGCTCTGTTTAAATGCAAGTCATTTTAAATCACACTAAGTTAGTGACCCACTATGAAGTCCAACCAGACATGCACGTCTGCATTTTATTTTACTTTATTTTTTACAAAGAAGCGCTAAACACATAGCTCACTGACAATTCAGTCACTCACTCAAAGATCATCTCACTGAAGGTGTATTACTTGAAACATACGCAACAAATAAAAACTTTACGGAAAGCGGTAAGCACAATAGCAAGTCAACACACTTGTGGTTGCACACATACAGGCACATAACCAGGAATGGGCCTGCCTCTCCCACTCACACTACAACAGTTCCAAACGGTAGGCATGTTTGCGATAAAACAATTGCTTCTTCACACCATTTTATTCAATATCTACATCACACATTATCTGGTATCCAGGTCCATTGCAAAAAAAAAAAAAACAACAAAAAAAAGCCCAAGCACAGCAAATAAAATCCATGATATAGGCAATAGCGTTGTATCCACAAACAAGATCACTGCTGTGGCAACTCGCCCTAAACCTAATACCAAAATCAGGATGTACAACACAACTCATGCCACAAAACTGACATTTCCCCCACAGATAATTACGGAACTAACCTCCGAACCTTATCCGGATAGCACAGACACTGTTTCTTTATCCCTAAGAGTAAAGCATGGAATATACCCAGCTATCTCGCAAATTCTGTCATGGGTCAAGTAAAACTCTAAGTAAACCAACATGAATGCAGTTAATGACCAGATTGCTTTGTTTCTTTTTGAAGCAAAATCTTAAGCTGGACAAAACTAGGGATCATTTTTAAATATTGCTCATACAAAGTTTGAAGGAATAACAAATTTTGCCTAGCAGCTCGAAAGGATACGAAGTCTGTCACGGGAGTAACTGACATTATTTTCTAACCTCAGTCTTTGCCAGTAATTCACCGGAAAACCGTAACTTTATAAAAAAAAATGGATCGCAGCTAAGGAACCAGATTATCTTATCTTACTGAAAAATTACTCAGGCTTGGAGGTGAAAACACAAATTGATGTCCATTGCAGCTTTTTCTTTCCAGACTGTGACACTACCTGAATGGCTCAACAAATAGAGAGATACAATAGCAAATTCCACAAAGTGCAGAAAAAAAAGGGAAGATCTACTGTAGGGCCCTCTATTTCTTTGGACAGAACAGAGCTGGGGGGGGGGGGGGGGGAGTTAAGCAAGAGGGTGACTCCCATTGGCTACCACCAGTTCCTTGATGAAAATCATAGTAACTCGGCTTGCTGTTGAGAGGAAAATACAGGGTGCATTGCAAGCTGATTTTCTCACTAAAATCAGATACCAATACCATGAAAATCCACGCTGAAAATTAAGTTGACAAGGTAACTGACAAAGTTCAGTTACTTTTTCAACTTAATTTTCAAGAGTGGAGCTAAAATATGCCTGCAAATTTACTAGCGCTGGGAGAAGGCATTCTTGTGGAACAATATGCAATTACTACCAACTCATAGCGTGCTCGGTGTTAAGCACAGAGGCACCATGAGACGGTGGTTATTTTGTGCTTGTTACTATAATAAATTCTCCTGCTTTTACTGCTTGTAACCTCATGTCTGACTAGTTTGATGAAGCTTTGGGCACCTTTCTTGCATGCCATACACCTGCTCAAGCATGTGAGTATGCTGGCATAAGAAGGATGTACTGGTACCAAAAATCTAAACTTTCTCACAGTTGGTACACTTAGATGTCTTGTCAACTTAGCAGCTTTGGTATTGGTGGACTGCTTTTGTCAACAAGTTTTGGGCAAGTGAGTACTCATTGAGGACCTTACTTTTTTCCATAGAAAAAAGTTACAGCAACTTTTAGTACATGTCTGTCAGGAAAGTAAAATGTGTGTGGAAGGCAAATACCTTGTAGAGATGCCCACATGGCCTCCGTTTTCTGTTTAGGGGAAATTATGACATCAGGTCTTATGGTATCTGCTTATCTTTTTCACCTAAAACAATTTAAAGTAGGCTTGATTCTCTTGAGAACTGACATCTTAAGATTTTGCTGTTAAGGCCTACATTATAAATGGCCATCTGGAGAAAGTTTTTATTAGTTCATTGACCAAGGTGCTTAAAAACTAGTGGAAAATTAATACAGATTTCAAGCAATTTTCTATCCCCTTTTCATACGTAACAAAGGAGTTGTCATTTCAGCCTTAGGCCTTGCTTTCAGAAGCCCTTCAAATCCTCTCAATAGAAGTCTATAAAATAGCACTTTAGAAAAAAATGGCAGAGATTTCAGAATTAAATGAAGTGGACTCCCAAAGATCCTCCAATCATAAGAAAACTGCCTGACTACCTTTGGACCTCATTCCACCCCAAACATCCTGACAGGCTGACAGTCTCGCTCTCTCTCTGCATCTTTGGAGGCAGATCATGTTAGATACTTTGATTTTGAAAATTAATTCATCACTGCTACAAACTTCAGGAGGCATCTCTCCCTTGTTAGCCAGGGAATCCTCTCTGCCAAAAGAACCAAGCTCTCTTGTTTCCCCAAATTAAGATATGTTGTGCCAGGGGATGGTAGCGCCTATTGCCCTTTCCAAACCGGGAGGATGCTTTAACTCATGTGTGTTTTGTAGTACCAAATAAGGAAGGCATTTGGAGGGCAAATTTAGACCTTTCAATTCTAAATAGCTTTCTCTTGGTTCTAAAGTTCATAATATTAACCTTGTAGACTGTATTTTCCTCCTCATACCACCTCTTCAGGCTTACTTAACCATTCTGGACCTTAAGGATATATGTCATCACATCTGTGGCACGAGTTAAGACTTACAAATATATAGGTACAAGGTCATGAGCATTCAGAAGCTATGCAGCTGAAACACTGATGTGTACTTAAGGGGGATACTCCGCATATATCCCCAGGGCCTCCACTATAAGAGGTTTAATGTATTACATAGTGAAGACTTTAGTGTTGGTGTATCTTTCTTGTAATTTTTACTAAGTAGTCATAAAAAACACAAGTAATATCTTAGATTCTGTGCTTTGGTGTTGCGCTTTCAATTTATATCTTTGCCATTTTGTCTATTAGCCAGTGTAAGGGTTTTCAGAAAATGTATGACTCCAGTCATTGCCTTCAGTAGACTTCAGGAAGTTTGCATGTATGCATACCTGGAAGATTTGCTCTATTCTGACCACTACCTCGCAAGACACTTGGCATCTCTTCACTTCTAAGTGAAACTGTTCTGTAGTTTAAGTTTCAAGTTAAGTCTGGAAAAGTCTTCCCTGATCCTTTCTCACAGCTAAATCTTTGTAGGATGCCTTCTGTTCACCTCTTTGATGGTAGCATACCTCCCTGCAATTAGTTTTTCCTGCCAATGCAGTTCCACAGCAGGAGAATTCCTCAAAATTCTCTGTTGCGTATCTTTATTCCACCCTCATGGATGTTCTTCGTGTTTCACTGTACATTTGGGTTATCCTTGCCAGGGTAGCCCTCGGCCGGCCCAAATACCGTAGACTTGGTATTTCTGTCGGATGCTGTCGCTTGAGGACTGACGTCAGGTCATCAGTGGTATAAAGGAAGGCATCCGATGCCATTACATCAGTCTTTCTTGCCAAGGAGCCAGAAGCAGTTCGCACGAGTGCCGGTCGGCCGCTCCCTGAGTTTAGTTTCTGAATTGAAGTTGGTCTTCGAAAGCTAAGTACCCCATTGGGGATCCTTTTTTTCTTGCACTAACCGATGTCAGAAAAAGTTAATTGTGTCACCTGTGGAAAGCAAATACCACACCGGGACTTCCATTCTTACTGCGTCACTTGTCTAGGCCCAGACCACGACGTCCCTTGTTGTCACTTCTGTGCTCTGTTTAATGCCAGAACTATCCATTGTTGGGCCCTTATTGTAGCTAGATATTTCCATTTACAGTCCTCTAATTTCGATATGGCTTTGGTAAGCCATCCAACAGCGAATCTTTCGAAAAAAAGATAAAGACAGATGCAGACTGCACAGGACCAAACCTTCCGACGATGCTTCCGTTAAGCTGGTTGTCAGTCCTCCGGAACTTGGTGAGTCGCTTTTGCAGCCCATGATGCCCTCTTTAGTTAATTCACAGCCGCTAGAGAGACCCTTTCGGAGAGGGACCCTTTCGGAGTCTTGTATGCCACAGAACTCTTCTTCGTCTAAGGATCCTGCGGTCGTCTCTACCTTGGATGGGTCCGGAGCCGCTGTGCAGACACTGGCTTCAGAGGAAGTCCTTCGCAACACCGAATCCCGACATAAACCGAAATCTTCCATCATAACTACCATTCTTTCAAAAACAACAGAGTTCCTCAGGCCCAGGGGTCGAACCACAACCAAGAAACTGACTACCCATTCTCAGTCGCCTGGTCCCTTGCCTCAGTCTCAAATGCTTAAAATCACATTATGCTGATTAGGGGCCAGTCCACTCCCTCGAAAAGGAAAAGCGATCTGTCTCCAGTAGATTTGTCTGAACAAGACTCAGATGAATCCGATGCATCTGAGTATGAAGGCATGCAGCCACTCTCCACTTATGCAGATTCTGATGCAGAGGATTCCATTCCTTCAGCTTCTCCCCCAGTGGATTTTTCCATGGGGAAACCCTGCATACCTTAAGGGATCATTTCTAATGGGAGAGTCAAGACTACCCACAGTCTAAAAAGAGATTGAGTTCTTGGACCTTCCACAACACAGGCCCTTAGCCATCTCCCCAGTTCTGGATGTGGTGGATGAGGTCTTCCTTGAATCCAGCTTGACTCCAGATGCCCTCCTTCCTGCTCCCAGAAAACCAGACAGGTACTACAGAGTCCCTGAGTCACAAATCTCTTTTTAAAAATCGTACAGCTGACCCTGAGGTAATTACTCAAAGGCCTAAAGGGATTAAAGCAACCTCGGCTAAGAATCCCACCCCTTCAGACAGGGATTTCGAGCACTGGACAGATGGGGTAAAAAAAGTATACCTCTGGTACTCTTGCTTTCAGGGCACTAAATTATCAGTTCCATATGCTAAGTATCAGCAGCATACCTTGGAACTCCTTAAACAAAAAAATTCCTCCTTTCCTGCATGGGCAGAATCTAAAGACTTACAGGACTTAATGCATTCTGCTGGTCAAGTAACTAAACACACTTTGCACTGTGGTTTTGACAGCCTTGAAGCTTCTTGCAGGGCAGCAGTCACCGGATCTGTCATTAGAAGACATGCATGACTTAAGGAACAACCCCTGCCAGACCATGTCAAATCAAAATTGGATGCACCCTTGCACAAAGATAACTTGTTTGGCACTAAAGCAGACGACGTCTTAAAAAAGATGGAAAAAAAGCAAAATCTATGCAGACTGTTAAAGATTTCGAACAGGTCCAGCAGGCATTTCCCCTCCAAGCACTGGTCCTTTCCTGCTCCGAGTAGACTGGGCCAGCCTAGGTACTGTGGAAATGGACCCCCCCCCCAGAGAGCAGCCCCAGGGGTTGCAGAGATCCAAGCAGTAGACTACCTCCACTTCAAAACCAAGGAGTTATAAGCCACCCCCTTATGGTAAGAACTCGCAATGACTCGCTCCTTCCCAACCTCAGCTCTGGCCACCCTCACATACCCCTAGGAGGAAAACTCTTTTCACTTAAGCGGCTGGGCCACCATTACCAAGAACCAATGGGTTCTGAACATAGTCTCTCATGAGTACAAATTCTCCTTCCAACCCCAAAAGGGTTCCCAGATCTATGACCAAATCAGTGGGCAGAGGCTCAAAAACAAATCCTTTCCCTGCTCTCCTTAGGGGCAGTAGAGCACATTCCTGCAGAGCAGATAAGCCAAGCCTTCTACTCTAGACTTTTTATGGTTCCCAGCAAAGAGGGCACCTGGCACCCCATCCTTGATTTTTCTATTCTAAACACCTTTCTGGTGATCCCAAAAATTCAAAATGCTCACCCACCAACAGCTGCTACTCATGCTGTCCAAGGGCATCTGGCTAGCTACCCTGGACCTGAAAGAGGCCTACCTCCACATTCTTATCAGAGTGTCCTGCAGAAAATCTCTGCCTCAGGGCAGGATCTCAACACTTTCAGTTCTCTGCACTTCCCTTTGGCTTATGTACTGCCCCCAGAGTTTTCACAAAATGCCTGGCTTCAGCCATAGCCTTTTGCAGACAAATATTCAGATTTACCCCTACTTGGATGACTGCCTTATTCAGTCAGACAGCCAGGAAAAGCTGCTCAAAGACCTGGCCTTTGTAAAGGACCTACTAACCTCCCTAGGGTACACAATCAATGAAAAGAAATCCAAACTGGTGCCCACCAAAAGGATAATCTTCCTGGAAGCAAGTCTGGACACAGCATCCCAGATGGCATGCCTTACACCAGGGAAAGAAATGTTCCTGGGAGCAAGTCTGGACACACCATCTCAGATGGCATGCCTTACACCAGAGAGGGAAACTTTCCTATCCGCTTACTTCTCTCAACTGGCCACCAGGCCCCAGCTTTCTCCAAGGAAAATCCTGCAAGCCGTGGGGTTCATGGCCTCTTGCATAATCCTCATTCCATATGCCAGACTGCATGTGAGGAAACCTGAAGAGCCTTTGGTATTCTGGAAATTCTTCTGCCTATAATTCCTTGCCTGAGGAAGGAATTTCTTTGGTGGGCAACAGCATGCTCCCACAACAAGGGACTGCCCTTCTCCCCGCCACCTAGACACTCACCACAGATGCATCAGACTACGCTTGGGATGGCACACCTGGATGGCAGGTGCATACAAGACCAATGGAACCCCCTCTGCACATCAGTCCTGAAAGAGATGTTGGCTGTGCAGCAGGCCTTATGTTTCTAACCCCTTCTTTCTCCAGGGGTTCCCCTTATCAAAACAGACAACACCACTATGATGTGGTACATCAACAAGCAGGGAGGGACTCGCTTCTACCCGCTGTGCAGCCTGGCCGTGACCCTTTGGTTCACAGCCTCTTCCATGCAAATACACCTATTAGCTCAATACCTGCCAGGCTCTCTCAACTTCCTGGCAGACCAGTTAAGCAGACAGCTCTTGGATCCCCGTGAATGGCAGCTCAACAGAAGCACCTTCTTCCTAATAACTCAGAAATGGGGAACCCCGAAGTTCGACCTCTTCCCCTCCCACACCAACCACCAGCTCAGCAAATTCTGCACCAGGGAACATCATTGCATGGCTTGGAAAGTGGATGCCCTGTCCTTCCCCTGGGTAAACCTCTTGGTCTAAGCCTTTCCTCCCCTACCTCTCATTTCCTGGGTACTGCTCAAAATAAGGGAGGAAAAACCAAGAACCATTCTCCGCTCCAGACTGGCCCAGACAGAACTGGTACCCCTTGCTGTGCGCAGTCTGTCCCTGCTGCCTCCATGGAATCTTCCTCAGATTCCAAACCTCCTAACCCAGATGGATGCACCCCCAATTGCAAACATTCAGTTTGGCAGCTTGGCTTATACTCTAGCCCCTGACCAATCTGCCATCCTCAGTAAACAGGTTCTGGAGGTCATAAGAGGCCAGACGCCCTAGCACCAGAAAGTCTTATGCAGATAAATGGAAAAGATTCTGCACCTGGATCCAAGCTAAGGGAGCCAACACGTCACAGCCCTCCATCCCTCTCATCCTGGATTACTTACTTAGCTGACCTGCTACACAGTGGTCTTTCATTCTCCTCTATAAAAAATCATGCCTCTGCTATTTCTGCTCACTTTCCTACTGAGCAGCCTCTCTTTTCACACCCTCTGATTAAAGAGTTCCTCAGAGGGGCTAGCAACTTGATGCCCCCCAGAAGGGCACCAACACCAGCTTGGGACCTTAACTAGCTCATCCTGCCCCCCTTTGAACCAGCTTCTTCTGCAGAGCTAAAATTTCTCTCCTGGAAGTCAACCTTCCTCCTGGCCCACCACTTCAGCCAGAAGAGTCTCTGAGCTGCAAGCACTCATGGCCGTGGAACCCTTTATCATCTTCCATGCAGACAGGGCATCCCTCAGAACTAATCCATTCTTTATGACCAAGGTGGTGTCCAGTGTGGCTCTTAACCAATCCATTCATTTACCCACCTTCTTTCCTAACCCCCAAAACAAGGGGGAAAGGATTCTGCATTCTCTAGATGTGCACAGACAGCTCAGATACTATCTGGACATGACTAAACCATTCAGGAAGTCTGATCAATTGCTGGTTAGCTTTGCTTCAGGAACAGAAGGCAAAGCCATCTCCAAGCAAACCATTTCAAAATGGATAGCACACTGCATCCATTTCTGCTACAAACAGCATGGTAAGCCTCCCACAAGGTGGTGAGGACACACTCCACCAGAGCATCCTCCACCTCTGCAGCTTTCCTTAGAGAAGTCCCCACCAGGGACATCTGGAGGCTGCCACCTGGACATCTGTTCATACTTTTACCAAGCATTACCACCTGCCTCTCTTCTCTAAATCAAGGGCAGGGTTTGGCTCTGCAGTCTTGCAAGGCATGCTAGCCAGCCCCTAGCTTCCTGGACTGCCTCCACCCATTTTCTTCAGCTTTGGGAATTTATCCAAATGTGATGACTGCAACAATGAAACACTAAGAACATAGTACAGTTGTGTACACTTACCAAAAATGTAGATGTTTGAGTGTATTTATTGTTGCAGTCCTGGTTTCCCTCCCTCCATCCCCTTTCTCTTTTTTTCTTTTTTCCTTGTTCTCTTTTCCGTACAAGGGACATTTTGGTATTTATTCTCCACTGGTGGGATTCTTCAACCAGAACCTGGCCTCCTACTTTGGGGTCTCCTGACAGGTTAGGGCAAGAAAAACTGATGCAATGGCATTGGATGCCTTTCTTTATACCACTGATGGCCTAACGTCAGTCCTCAAGCGACAGCAACCGACGTAGAAATACTAAGTCTATGGTATTTGGGCTGGCCGAGGGCTACCCTGGCAGGGGTAACCCAAATGTGGTGACTGCAACAGTGAATACACTCTAACATCTACATTTATAGCAAGTGTACACAACTGTACTTTCTTCTATCCAGACTCCAGATGAGGGTGAATTAGATGATTTCTGAAATCCATCAGGACCAGCCACCAGCTTTCTGTATTCTTCCATATTCCATTCTTAGAGTTAATCAAAAGGGAACTCTTGGTGGACCAGTCACATCCAGTAGTATCCAGGTCTCCCTCATTTTTCATTCCTATTCAGTCAGTCACTACAGATGCCTTGGATTTTGCTTGGAGATAATTTTCTCAGTATCAAAGCCCTGGGCATTTGGGAGCCTCACTTTAGGCACAAACACATGAACCTCAAAGAAAGCATGACTTTGGTAGACTGTAAGTTCACTGGGTCACCTGTAAACACCTGGACCACTGCTAGTCATAACAGACAATACCACAATTAATGTGGCACATAAACAAATGGGAACGAGGTCCTAACCCCTATACTTACTAGCCATGGTGGCTAGGGGACTGACATGTCAACACATGCACTCTCTACAGACAACTTAAATTCTCCCAGAGCAGAACACAGTAACAGATTCACTGAGTAGATCCTGAACTGACCTGAACAATTGAGTGTTACACCCAAAGATCTTCCAGGAGATTGCCCACCTGTAGGGAACTCCAAGTAGAGCTGTTTGCCTCCTATCCCAAAAGACAGAACAATTCTGTGCTAGAACTTCTTGCAAAAAGGCCCAGAAACCAGATGCTTTTCCCTTTCTGTAGGTAGGAATGTTCCTTTATCCCCCCCATTTCCTCTGATGATCAGTGTCTTACTAAATATAAAGGAGGACTCTGATACGTCTGGTAACACTCTTGCCCAGACATTATTGATTCCCCTACCTTCTCATGCACCTAGTCAGGGGCAATTACCATACACTTCTTGGTAGAGTGGACATTTTCATACAGGACTTAGGGATCTGTCCCCATCTCAACATTTCACAGCCTCCACCTGACTATATGAATGAAAGATTTTGATCCTATTAATGCACCCCCCCCCCCCCCCAGAGAATGTACAACGGGTGTTAAAGGAGGCTTGGAAACCTGCTACTAAGACATCATATTGGAGATTTTTTGTTTGGTGCTGGGAGAAGTCTGGGATCTATCAAATGCAGGAGTTGCAGTAGTTCTGCAGTACCTGTCAACTGCTCAAGTCAGGCCTTTAAAGTGCATATTTCACCAATTTCTGCTTCTCTGACATCAGTCCTTTTCTTTTGTCTTAGTCAAACTGTTCTTGAAAGGGGTTTTATATATTAGACCACCTAGAAAAGAGATGGCTTCTTTCTAATACTTGTGTTGGCAACACTAACTCTGTAATCCCTTTGAGCCTACAGCCAGCTCTTCCCTGAAACTTCTAAACTGGAAGACTGTTTTACTTATTACTCTGACTTTTAGCTAGACTACTGAGTTGCAGTCCCTCATTTCTTTTCAACCCTTTTTGATTTTACATAAGGGCAGGGTGAGTTTTAAATCCAATCCTAACTTCATGCCAAACATTGTTTCAGAGTTTTCTGTGAACCGTACAGAGGTGAGAGAAGTCTTCATACTTTGAATGTCCACAGGCAACTCTGATACTGACTGGACAAGAATAAAGATTTTAAAAAGTTGCTTCAACTTTTTGCTTATTTTGATGGCAAGAAAAAAAGGATGTTCAATATTCAAGCAGACCATTTCCAGGTGGCTGACTGAGGCTATTCAGTTATCATCATGGAAAAAACTTTCCTCTGTGTAAATGCTCACTTCATCAGATTTGTGGCCATTTCTGGGGCCTTTTGGGGAAAGTGCTAGATTCTGCAGATATTCTACAGGCAGCTTCTTAGTCATTAGTACAGCTTCAGCAATGACTATAAAATTGACTCATTTTAGAACAAGGTTTGCTACTGCTGCTTTCCAGAGTCATCTTGATTGTGGCCCTACTACCTTGATCATTGCCTCCTAAGTTTTGGCAGTCATCCCATGTAGCCAAATACTACTGCAATGTTATGATAAATGTAGTACAGTTGTGTAAGACCGTTTACCATGACAGTAGATTTTCAAATAGATCACAGATGTCGTACTAACACCTTCCCTCCCTCCTCCCCACCCTTATTTTCCTTTATTACCCTGGCTAGGATAGGGTCCATGTCAAATTCGTTTCTTTTTCTGACATGACATTGTAGTACTTGAGATACTTTTCCAGAACATTGGGCTTCACCTCCCTCTTTAGGGCAAGAATATTCTGAAGTGTGGCTTTTGTACACCCGCCTTATGTTGGCATGCTCACGTGCTTCAGCAGGTGTACGGTGCATAAGGAAGGCACCTAAGGCTTTAGTAGACTGGCCAGATACCCAGTATCCTTGGCCGGATATATTCCCAAATAGCCAAATGCTACTACAACAGTAATCTATTTGAGAATCTACTCTTACAATAAGTTATCAAACAGCTGTACTTTCCAAAGTAGCCAGATGAGTTTCCTTTAAGGCTGCAACCACAGATTGTGGTACTTCTGCAATAGTAAAAACATCCTACACATTTTGAAAAATAATAAACTGCACAGTATCTTACAAAGCAGAAACTTTAATCGAAAAATAAAGCAAAAAAAGAGGGTTAGCACTTTCACGACTCATACATCGCTCGATCTGTGAGTCGTGAAAGCACTAACCCTCTTGCTTTTTTTTCACTTGCTGTCATTCTTGCACTATACTTAACTCTATATCATCTTTTGGTTTATATATCCTGCACATTTTGACTGTCAGAAATCTCTTTGACTTTCCAAGTTATAGCCTTCAGTTTAGCTGGAGTGATTCATTTGCTGTCTTGTCTGTGTTATGGCCTGGCAATGATGTATATAACCTGCAGGCAAACAACGCCCAGAACCCTTTATTCTTGCAGAACTTCAGTAGGTACAGTACATACAACTTTTAAAAAATGCTCTTTCAAGTCTTTCAAGCAGTTTATTAACATATCCACATCTATAATACAAGCCCAAAGCCCTATAAAACATTCTGTGCTTAAAATATATACATGTAAAGAAAATTCAAACTTGTGCCTTCAAAAGTATAGCAATTTCTTCTAGAATTTGGCACTCTGCTGTGTGCAGCAAGCCCTTAGAGAAAACTGTATAAGGCAATTACGCCTGTCCTACTGCACCACCACCCCTGTGGTAAACAAAAATGTTCAAAATCTCCTGCCGCCATAGTTATTACACATTCTGGGGTCATTGAAATGACCCTTTAAACTTACAGGTACAGGAAGATTAAAAAAGGAGGGAAGAAGAAAAACACCAGATAGAGGTTAAAATAGCCTATATTCATGCTTACTGAGGCGGTGACTTGTATAAGCTTCACTCATCTTTGCCATTCTCTTCATAAACTGTATACCGAAGTTGGGGTGTTCAACTCTAGCTAATAATTCTTCATTGTAGCTCACATGTAATCTCATTAATATAGTTATGGTCAGTCACACAAGTTATCAGTATGTGAGCGAAGAAAAAAAGTAAAGATTCTTGGGTCTTAGTAACTAAATTGGAGTGGTGCTGGCATTATCTAGCTAACCTTTAGCCTTCATTTGAAGGGGGGGGGGGGTCACACACCTCTGATGTTTTGTCTAGTTACTGCCCAGATATTCAAGCAGAAGCATGGCTTCATTGATGTTACACTTTTAGTACTGAACCCTATTGCAAACTCATCTCTTACTTGGACGGATGATTCATACACAGCTCATTCATAATGTAGCTACACACTCGATGCTTTGGTTATTAATGATGGAAAAAGACTTGGGATGTACTGGTTCCTCACTGTAATGAATCAAGTGCTCATGCTCCTCATTTAACCCAGGAAATCCAGTGAAGCATCTCTGTCTACAACTGTATAACTTGACTGTTTACACTGAAGTAATATTTTAAGGTGTCTCAGAAGGGAAAAAAAACTCTAGTTTTTTTACTTCACTAGAGGCGATCTCTGATTAGTTTGTCACATGTCCACATTTTCAGGAAAAAGAGACTCACAGTGATGTGCACCATTTACACTGTGGCATCATGGGATGCTGTTATGTATTCCAGTCATCATTGTGCTCATTCCTGGAGTATATAGCAAGGAAAGTCCTCCTTATGTTTTTGTCCTCCAATAACCTTAAAACCTATATTTTTGTGTGTTATATACTACTTACTAATGTGTATGAAATATATAATATGAATGTA